>NC_086445.1:876046504-876241504 GCF_028390025.1 Pseudophryne corroboree
GCACATGTACAGGGAAAACAGATTGATTACGTAGTTTACATGGAATTAGCAAATTTCCACTTGATAATCCTCAATATATTCCTGATTTTAGATGAAGGGAAAAAGCTATTTCATCGAACAGCTTTTCTCCACACTGCTGGGAAATTGCTGGTCGATTAGCAGCAGAGTACACTTTAATTGAATATGCCTGATTATATGGCATTTAAAAAAAATATTACATAGACTCAGTGGTCACTTTATTAGATACACCTGTCTGTTTAATGCAAATACCTAATTAGCAAATCATGTAGCAACAAACCAATGCATAAAATCATTCAATATATGGTAAAAAGGGTCATCTTTTGTTCAGACTAAACACCAGAATGAAGAATAAATTAAATCTAATTAACGTTAACCATGGAATATGATTGTTGGTGCATAGTGTAGGTGTTTTAGTATCGCAGAAATTGCTGATCTCCTGGGATATTCACACTCATAGTCAGAAGAGGGCCTATTTCATGTTTGTACGCAATGGCTGATGTTCATGCAACGGAGAGATTATCAGCTGACTGCGCATGTTCTGCAATTGCAATGAGAATTTCAGGAAGTGACTGTTTGGAGCTGTCGAAGTCTAAAATATTACATACACACCACATGCAAACACCAAACAGAGTGGCCTCTGTGCATGCACGTTTTCGCCGTGCGCACGCATACACGCACGCTACGTACACTAGTTCACGAGCCTTGCGTATTGGCGCGTGGTATGAGTAAATATGGTAGCATACGCATTCGCACAGAAAAGCCACAAAGTTATATTCAATATTCTATTTATACAGTGCATAATTTACACATAGGGGTATATGCAATTGCGGTAGAATTCCGGCTGGAATTCGACCGTTTTTAAATTCGACAGTCACATACCCTCCCGCCGGGACCCGAATTCGACATATTCAATTAAAAACGGATTCGACAGTCCCGCTGTCGAAAAACGGACCAATTGACGGATAGTGTGCGTCCTGGATTCGACTTTTTGGACGGCACAAAAGTGTTTAAAAAACCCAGAAAAAAAATTGCGTGGGGTCCCCCCTCCTAAGCATAACCAGCCTCGGGCTCTTCGAGCCGGTCCTGGTTGTAAAAATACGGGGGGGAAATTGACAGGGGATTCCCCGTATTTTTACAACCAGCACCGGGCTCTGCGTCCGGTCCTGGTGCAAAAAATACGGGGGACAAAAAACGTAGGGGTACCCTGTATTTTTAACACCAGCACCGGGCTCCACTAGCTGGAGAGATAATGCCACAGCCGGGGGACACTTTTATACCGGTCCCTGCGGCCGTGGCATTAAATCCCCAACTAGTCACCCCTGGCCGGGGTACCCTGGAGGAGTGGGGACCCCTTAAATCAAGGGGTCCCCCCCCTTCAGCCACCCAAGGGCCAGGGGTGAAGCCCGAGGCTGTCCCCCCCCATCCAAGGGCTGCGGATGGGGGGCTGATAGCCTTGTGTCAAATAAAAGAGCATTGTTTTTTGTAGCAGAACTACAAGTCCCAGCAAGCCTCCCCCGCAAGCTGGTACTTGGAGAACCACAAGTACCAGCATGCGGGGGGGAATGGGCCTGCTGGTACCTGTAGTTCTACTGCAAAAAAAATACCCAAATAAAAACAGTACACGCACACCGTGCGGCACTATCTGACGAAGAGGGAAGTCCCTTGAAATACGTTATAGCTTCTGCCGCTACTGACCAGACCAGAGGGAGATCCGAAGAGTCAGAGACATTGGAGCTCCTGCTATTATTCCATCCAGTCCATGTCTGCAGCCGGATTGAGCAGGGCATTTCACTCTGTACTGCCTATGGGTCTACCTGTATGGTGAAAAGCTACCAGTGTTTTAAATGTTTATTAAAACTTTTTGGACATCAAAGCAGTGTGGAAGCACCTGGATCCTTACTGAAAGATACCTTTATGGGAACTCGAGAGTGAATATTAATGTAAGTGCATTTCTGGTGACGGGCGGGCTGCATTGATTCCATCTGAGTGTATAAAGAAACCTTTTAGTGCCTACGGGTGAGAACCCGAACGTAAGTGTCTGTCATGTTGACACGAGGTTCGGTCCACTTCTCCAAGTAGAATCCACGGTGTACCTGAAAATAAAATTATACTCACAAAAATCCAGTGTAGCATCTGTCCTCTTCTCTTTATAATCCACGTACTTGGCAAAAAAACAAACCGCATTACCCGATCCACGCACTGAAAGGGGTCCCCCGAATGCCGGGACCCCACGTGACTCCTATCACAGAGGGTCCCTTCAGCCAATCAGGGAGCGCCACGTCGTGGCACTCTCCTGATTGGCTGTGCGCGTCTGAGCTGTCACGCATAGCACATACTGCTGCATTATCTTCAATGGTGGGAACTTTGCGGTCAGCGGTGAGGTTACTCGCGGTCAGCGGCTGACCGCGAGTAACCTCACCGCTGACCGCAAAGTTCCCACCATTGAAGATAATGCAGCGGCTGTGCGATGTGCCGTCTGACAGCTCAGACGCACACAGCCAATCAGGAGAGTGCCATGACGTGGCGCTCCCTGATTGGCTGAAGGGACCCTCTGTGACAGGAGTCACGGGGGGTCCCGGCATTCGGGGAAAGGGGTCCCATGTGTAAACATGGGACCCCTTTCAGTGCGTGGATCAGGTAATGCGGTTTGATTTTTTGCCAAGTACGTGGATTACAAAACAGAAGAGGATAGATCTACACTGGATTTTGGCGAGTATAATTTTATTTTCAGGTACACCGTGGATTCTACTTGGAGAAGTGGACCGAACCTCGTGTCAACATAGGTAAGTATGTGTGTGTCGGCATGTATGTAATAAAGTTTTACTTTCACGGTGTGCGTGTACTGTTTTTATTTGGGTATTTCTTTTGTAGTAGAACTACAGGTACCAGCGGGCCCGTTCCCCCCCCGCATGCTGGTACTTGTGGTTCTCCAAGTACCAGCTTGCGGGGGAGGCTTGCTGGGACTTGTAGTTCTGCTACAAAAAACAATATTCTTTTTTTGTGTCACTTGGCTATCAGCCTCCCATCCGCAGCCCAAGAATGGGTGGGGGGTTATGGGGGGGGACAGCCTCGGGCTTCACCCCTGGCCCTTGGGTGGCTGGAGGGGGGGGGGGGGGGGGGGGACCTCCAGCCACCCTCCAGGGTACCCCGGCCAGGGGTGACTAGTTAGTGATTTAATGCCAGGGCTGCAGGGACCGATATAAAAGTGTCCCCCGGCTGTGGCATTATCTCTCTGACTAGTGGAGCCCGGTGCTGGTGTTAAAAATACGGGGGACCCCTAAGCTTTTTGTCCCCCGTATTTTTGGCACCAGGACCGGACGCAGAGCCCGGTGCTGGTTGTAAAAATACGGGGGATCCCCTGTCAATTCCCCCCCCCCGTATTTTTACAACTAGGACCGGCTCGAAGAGCCCGAGGCTGGTTATGCTTAGGAGGGGGGACCCCACGCATTTTTTTTCTTGATTTTAAACCATTCCCACTGAAAACCATGCTCTGATCGCTCCATATTATTTTAGTCAGTTAAAAAAAAAATATATTCTTTTAAAAAAAATATATAAATAATACTTGTGTCTCCTAATAGACAAACCAAGTAGATAGTCCCTTCTAATATAAATAGATATGCTATTAGCAATAAAAAAAAAAAACACAAAAAAAAACATGTTTTTAAAATTTTTTATTAGATTCCGCCAGCAAAGTGAGGCGGAATGAAATTGACGAAATTACTGTCGAAAAGCACTGTTGTCGAATCGACATTCTTCAATTGAATATACTTTTGTCGAAAAGCCGCATTTTTACCATTGCAGACATGTTGAATTTGACAACTGTCGAATTTCAAAAAGTCGAATCTGAAACGTCCGTTTTTTTGTCGAAAAGTACTGTATTGCATTGTCGATTTTTTTTTGTGTCGAAAATGCCCCATTTTTTCGACATTTGCGGCAATTCGACCGCAATTGCATATACCCCATAGTCTCCACACACTTTTCCAGCAAGTTACATATACTCAAAAGATAGAACAACAGAGTTATTCAGGGTTACAGGATGTGAGGGGATGGAGCAAGATTAGGACTTAATGTTTGGTATCCAGATGTGCAGTATTTTGAGATCTACATTCCGGTTGCTATTTGCAGTTTATAGCATGTTTCTGCACATAGATATGCGCAGAATTGTAATATTCACAAACTACTGTAAATACTGTACTCTTGATATTCGGCAGGAACCCAGTGGCGAACACCTGCAAGTACACCTGGACCAAGCATCGCCCATTCATTTAAACCAACCTATGACCCCTCACGTACTGTAAATGACCTGCCCTTTGACCTATGAAAGAAGAGCTTACACTTCCCATTGTACTGTATTTGGACACATTGTATAAAAGAGAGTCCTCCTGGCCAGGCTCAGTCTATTCTCTATGAATGTTATCTTGCTAAGACTGATTGAGTCCTGGATCCGGGAGCGCTCGCGAGCAAACGTATGTACTATTGGTTGTAGCTCTTCTCTGTAATATTATTGTATCTTTTATCTGTATCTTTTGAGTAAATACTGTTGATGCGTTGGACCACAACATTAAATTTAACTACTGGTGTCGTATTCCATTCTTGTTTGGGGATAAGATGTGTTCAGCCACACGTGTCGCTGCATTGTGCGCATAGCGTGTCGTCATGTATACGCAACGTGCATACATATCTCAGCGGTTATTTGCTTATGTTTAACGGCCGCAGCACCCCAAACCACAGTGTGATACGGTATTGCTTTTCCTTGTAAAATTATTTAAAATTTCCAGAGTGGTTTGCAAAGAGTGGTTGGAATAGCGCAGGCATGTTATGGCTGTTTTCGGGGGGGGGGGGGGCTGCAAGCTTGTACGTGCCAAAAACATGGCCCCTGCGTTGCAACTGCTTGTGCCCAGTCTGCGTAGCCATAGGCTTAACCTTGATGTTCCTCATTTTTGCATATAGGCTGGGAACATGTACGCAATTGCGAATGAGTTTACAATGGCTCCAGTAGCCTAGAAAATTGCAATTGCATACAAACATGGATTAGGCCCAGTGTGCTCAAAACAAACAAAATCCAGTAAACAGCCATTCTGATGGCGAAATGTCTTGTTATTTAGGGCCTGATACAGAGGTGCACACAGTTCATGCATAGCTGCAATTATGCACGGACTCTCAAGTGCAAAAATATGCGAATGCCACTTCAGGCATTCCCCCTTGTGATCTTCCATGCCATGGACTGAGCAAACACTGCGACGCTCACTTTTCTTATCCGAGTCGTACTCAAGTATGCTGCTGGATCTGATCTTTCCACTATTACCTCACCATCAGTAGCAACATCAGCTCCTCAAGCTGCCCCTGTCTGGCACAGAGCCTCCCTTGTAAATATCTCAAGCTATGACCAGAAGCCATCTTAAGTAATAGAAATGTTGGATTTTTTCTGGGCTGCACTTGCAGTTTGCTGATTATCATTCATAGCTTCCATTCTCTGAAGTACCTATGAAATAGGCCCTTAGAGAGGTCAGAGAAGAATGAACAGACAAGTCCAAGTTGTGAGGAAGGCAAGAGTTAAAGTGCCTACACACTGGGCGTTTTTGCCCAGCGTGTATGCACAGCAATGATTGTGAACATCGCTGGCAGGAAAATAGCTCAGTGCAAACACACTGATCTATTTTCCCTATGGCCAGCGATGTTCATGGGCGGTGAAGCACTTTCCACAGTAGGAGACTGTGAAAAGTGCTTCACTCGGCTGTTCAAACAGTCCGGCGGACGACAGTGATGCGGGAGCGCGCATCGGCGTTCATTGCCCGCCCATACACACTGAACGAGTTTGAGCTTAAAGTAGCTCAAAGCGCCAAAGGTGAGCTACTTCGAGCTCAAAATCGGCTACTGTGTGCAGGCCTTAACTCAGATAACTACTATAATGGTACACAAAAAATCATCTGTGAACGCACAGTACATTGAAGTACTGTAGATGAGCTACAGCTGCAGATGACCACACCTAGTTACAGTCCTGTTAGCTAAGAACATGGCTCAAGTTTCACCAACAGACACTTTGCCTGGTCTGCCGAATCTAGTCTTCTGCTGCAGCATGCAGATGGTACTTAGGTCTGGCATACACAACATGAATGCATAGATCCATATTTCCTTGTGCTAACGGTTCAAGCTGGTGGTGGTTGTGGGGGTGTAATGGTGTGGTGAATTGTTTTGTTGCAAACATAAGAACCCTTATCGGGTATTGTTGCTGCCCATGTGCATGTCTTTATAGTATCCGTCTACCAATTATTATTATTATTATTTTTTTTTAAGTAATGTTTATTGAGAAGATCACATTTAAATGCAGTAGGCAAAGAATGAAAAAATATCCATATGGTATAGTGTATACACATGTCTACAGTTCTTCTTCTAGCAACATCAATAGTTACCCGTTTGTAAGACATAAAATGAACGTTATGGTAAGAACTTACCGTTGATAACGTGATTTCTCTTATGTCCACAGGTATCCACAGGATAACATTGGGATATTGTCGAGCGACAGCGAAAATGGCACCAACACGGTCACGAGCTTTCTGGCCTCCCAGGATGCATTGGGGCCTCCACTATATAGTCCCGCCCACTGACTCAGTCAGATCAGTTCTTTCCACAGCGATTATAGGCAGGAACATTAGGTAGAGACCTGTACAGGCGATAAGAACACACATGCACACCCTTCCATACAAGAAGGAAGAGGTTTTTAGTGTTTGTCTAGATCCTCAAATCAGATGCGTCCGGGTGGGATCCCTGTGGATACCTGTGGACATAAGAGAAATCACGTTATCAACGGTAAGTTCTTACCATAACGTTCATTTCTCTGGCTGGGTCCACAGGATTATCCACAGGATAACATTGGGATTCCCAAAGCCATTTTAGTGGTGGGGACGCTCCTGATTGCACAGGAGGACCTTTCGCCCGAAGTCTGCGTCATGAGAGGCAAAAGTATCCAAGGCATAATGTCTGATGAATGTGTTTATGGAAGACCATGTGGCTGCCTTACATATCTGTTCTGCTGATGCACCCTGTTGTGCTGTCTGCAGAGACATTAGCCGGAATAGGGAGATCTGTATGAGAATAAGCTTCAGATATTACCATTCGGAGCCATCTCGCCAGCGTCTGTTTACTAGCAGGCCAACCTCTCCTATGGAATCCGTAGAGGATGAAGAGGGAATCTGTTTTCCTGATGGCACTAGTACGATCTATGTAGATTTTTAAAGACCGGACCACGTCCAGTGACGCTTCTCCCGCAGATAGTCCCGATACCTGAAAAGCTGGGACTACAATCTCTTCATTCAGGTGAAACTTTGACACCACCTTTGGAAGATAACTAGATCTCGTTCTGAGAACTGCTCTGTCTGGAAAAAACTTAGGAAAGGAGACTTACATGATAATGCTCCTAAATCTGACACTCTTCTGGCTGACGCCATTGCCAGTAAAAAAAGAACTTTAGCCGTTAACCACTTAAGATCTGCTCTCTCAAGTGGTTCAAACAAAGGACCCTGGAGAAATTTAAGAACTAAATTCAAATCCCAGGGAGCTGCAGGAGGAACAAATGGAGGTTGAATATGTACTACTCCTTGGAAAAAAGTACGTACATCCTGTAGGTCAGCAATCTTCTGCTGAAACCATACAGTCAACGCTGAGACTTGCACCCTCAAGGAAGCAACCTTCAACCCCTTATCCAATCCTGCCTGCAGAAAATCCAAAATTCTAGCTACTATAAAGGCTCTTGGATTGTAATTTTTTCCAGAACACCAATGAATATAGGCTTGCCATATTCTATGATATACACGGGCCGAAGAAGGCTTTCTTGCTCTAAGCATGGTTTGGATTACTTGATTTGAAAATCCTTTAGCCTCTAAGATAGAGGTTTCAACAGCCACGCCGTCAAAGACAGGCGATCCAGATGACTGTGACAACAAGGACCCTGCATTAACAGATCTGGACGTTGAGGGAGCAGTATCGGTGCTTCCACGGACATTCTCCACAGATCTGTGTACCAATGCCTTCTTGGCCAAGCTGGAGCTATTAGAATGATTGCTCCTTTTGCCTGTTTTATCTTTCTCACTACTCTGGGTATCAGAGATATTGGAGGGAACAGATATGCCAGCTGAAACCTCCATTCTACTGACAGTGCGTCTACCAGGACTGCTCCTGGGTCCCTTGTTCTTGATCCGTACCTCGGAACTTTGTTGTTTAGACGAGACGCCATAAGGTCTATCTCCGGTAGACCCCATCTGTTCACCAGTGTTTGAAACACTTCTGGGTGTAGTGCCCATTCGGTTTCCTGAATGGTGTGCCGACTGAGAAAATCCGCTTCCCAATTTAGTACACCCGGGACAAATACTGCTGACAATGCTTGGAGATGGAGTTCTGCCCACTTTAGAATGGGAGTTACTTCCTCCATCAGACTCTTGCTGTTGATGATTTAGGTATGCTACTGCCGTCGCATTGTCTGAGCGGATCTGGACTGGTCTTCCTTGTAGATTGTCCTTTGCCTGAACTAGGGCCAAGTAAATGGCTCTTATTTCTAACAGATTTATCGGCAGGCGACTTTCCCTTGCGGTCCATTTTCCCTGGAACCATAGGCTTCCGAGTACCGCCCCCCAACCTTGCAGGCTGGCATCTGTCGTCAGGACTTGCCACTCTTTTATCCAAAAGGGTCTCCCCTTGTTTAAATGGTCTGTCTGTAGCCACCATGCTAGAGACCTTTTTACATTTACTGGAATCTTTATCATCTGCTTCTTTATTGTTTGATGATTTCCGTTCCATTTTGTCAAAATGAGATGCTGCAATGGTCTGGAGTGGAATTGCGCATATTCCACCATGTCGAACGTTGATACCATCAGACCCAACAGTCGCATTGCTGCATGGACTGACATTGTCTGGGCTTGCAACGCTTTCTGAGCCATGACCTGCACCTTGACTATTTTCTTCTCTGGTAAGAGAACTCTGTAGGTCTGAATCCAATATGGCTCCCAAATGAACCATCCGCTGTGATGGATTCAGGGACGACTTCTCCCAATTTATGAGCCACCCGTGTCTCTGTAAACAAACTATCGTCTGTTGGAGATGGCTCAACAGTAAATCTTGCGACTGTGCTAAGATTAATAGGTCGTCTAGGTATGGGAATATCCTTATCCCTTGTTTGCGCAGACAAGCTGCCATAACCACCATGATCTTGGTAAACACCCTGGGTGCTGTAGCTAGCCCGAAGGGCAGAGCTTGGAACTGGAAGTGTTCCTTGAGGATGGCAAACCTGAGGTAACACTGATGTGATAGTGCTATAGGCACATGTAGGTAAGCATCCCGCACATCCAGAGATACCATATAGTCTCCCGGTTCCATAGCCAACATTATGGAGCATAACGTCTCCATGTGGAACTTCGGGATCCATATGTAATTGTTCAACATCTTCAGATTTAGAATTGGTCGATATGACCCATTTGGTTTCTGGATTAGAAACAGATTGGAGTAATACCCCTGTCCCTTTTGTGATGGAGGTACTGGGACAATCACACCTGACTGCAGTAATTTTTGGACTGCTTCTTGCAGGGCATTCGCCTTCGACTCTATACGAGACGGGCTGGTGCAAAAAAATCTTTGAGGAGGCTGCCTCCTGAATGGGAAACCATACCCCTGAGATACTACCTTCTGCACCCAGGCATCTGTTGTTGACTGTTGCCATGTGTGTGCAAATTGCAGGAGTCGGCCCCCAACCCTGGAATCCTCCAGGCGGAGGCCCGTCTCTTCAGGCTGAGGGCTTTTGTTCAGGTTTGGAAGCTGGCTTTTTGCTAGCCCACTGCTTCTTACCCCTGGATTTAAACTGGGGTTGTTTAGGCTCCTCTTTACCTTTCACTTTGCTTTGCCAGCGAAATGAGCGAAATTTTAAACCCTTGGACTTAGGGTTGTAGGTAGCCGGAAATCTGACCTTCGATTCAGCCTCTGACTCTAGGATATCCGATAAAGGTTTTCCAAATAATATATTACCCATGAAAGGCAATGCTTCCAATTCCTTCTTGGACTCCGCATCTGCCTTCCAGGTCCGTAGCCAGACTGCTCTGCGAGCGACTACTGCCAGGGCTGAAGCTTTAGAAGCAACAGTGCCTACATCAATGGCTGCTTCTTCTAAATACTGGGCAGATTGTCTTAAACGGCAAAGACGATCCTCTTGCTCCCTAGTAGGAGAGGGGATGTAATTCTCTAGTTCCTCTATCCATTCGCCCATTGCCTTTGCTACCCAGGCCGAAGCCATAGCAGGTCTTACCACTGCACCCACAAGAGAAAAAATATTTTTCAATAGGCTCTCTACCCTCCTGTCTGTGACATCATTCAAAGAGGTAGATGACAGTGGCAAAGCAGATTTGTGCACGAGTCGCAGAACATGTGCATCTACTTTTGGAGGAACTTCTCTCTTCGAACAATCTCCAGCAGGAAATGGATAATAAGAATCCCATCTCCTAGGAATCTTATACTTTTTACCGGGCGCTGCCCAAGACTCATCCATCATTTCCGTCAACTCCTCTGACGCTGGAAATTCAGCTTTCACTGACTTTGTTCGTTTGAATACAGGTGCTTTTGCTTTTAACGCTGTCTTGGCTGGTTCTTCCAGAGAAAGCACAGCCTTTACTGCATTAATGAGTTCAGCTACATCATCTGAACTAAAGCTCTGCGACTGATCATCATACGGAGTTGAATCTATTGTTTCCGCATCATCATCCGATGTATCCTCTTGTGTAGTCTGCCATACAGACGTATCTGTCTTAGTCTTACCTACCCCTTGGTTGCTTGTAGAGGCTACTGGAACCAAACCATAGGAAGGGAGCTGCATGTATGGGTTCATAGTGTAACCTAACCCCTGAGGTGGTGCTACTGGAGCTAACCTGTCCGCTATTGAAGACAGAGTCTTAGCGAACATATTCCATGGTGGCTCTACTGGAGGTTGAACTAACTCCTGTTTTTTACTTCGCTGAAAAGCGAAACAGTTTGCACACAAACCCTTATAAGTGACCAATTGAATCATATCAATTACCCCTGACTTACAAGATAAGCATGTTAGGGCTGTAGGAGTGCTTGACAAATTCTCCTCATCACTTTTGCCGCTCACAGACATTTTTTCTGATATTGACTACACAATTTTGTGACTGAACCACACCCTATAATCAGTATATAGAGGTGAAATCAATCTGACCACAGTGCACCTGATTTGAGGGTCAGAACAGGACTGACATTACACAGAAAAGTCAGCACACATACTAGCAGTCAGTCACATGTTAAAGCATTAGACATTGTCATATGAGAATACAACCTCCATAATAACTTATACATAAGTAGGAAATTTGTACTTCTGTTTAACTGGTTCTTTTTCAACATAACATGCAGAAAACACAGTAATATACAGGTCTCATATGCAATAGGTACTAAAAATTAACAGTGCACACTAAGAAGTAGAAGGAATTTTTAATACTGTATACCCTGCCTCCAGGGAGCGGGATACAGGGAGACTCACCACACTTCCATATCCAAGCAAAGACGCTCGAAAGACGCTGAGTGGATTCAGACGCTACTGGTGTACACTGCCGCTCTTGGTAACTGATAACGGACACGGACGCTGAGCGACTCCACGTGCATGCAGACACTAAAGGCCTGCCACTCGGTCTGGGCGGGTTTATATCCAGTGTACACAACCGCAGCGTCTAAGCTGCGACCGAGTACCCTCGTGGTAGCGTCTGAGCCGGAAGTGAGGTCATTCAGTTCATGAAACGAGAGACCCGCGGGAACTGGCCATGAACTCGGAGGAGGGACGGCCAGGAGAGCGTCTGAAACCCCCTGTTGACTTAAACTCCCAGGATCGCGGCCTCACCTAGTCCTGGCGCCTATGATCCCCGGAGCGTAGCGCTGTCACACTCGAGATGTTCGGCGCATCAACACGCTGTTTGTAGTCTCCACCAAATCAGCGTAGCTGTGTCCTGACCCCTCTAGTAAGAGGAAGTCCATATACTCACTGTCTCCCCATGCTCCGGCCACAGCCTGGTAACGTCTGCTGGACCTGCTAGAACATCCGACACAGACGCCCGTCGAGACAGCACTGTACCGCGAAGGTAAGCGTTGTTGCGACCCGGTGGGGAGTTTTTGGAGCGACTCTTTCTAATACACGTTTAAGACTCTGTTAAGAGAAGTCGCTCAAACAAAAACAGTAAGTCTATAAAAATAAAGTAATGAAAACTTGAGGCTGCTTTCACAGCAGCCCTGTGACCATGCGGCTTCCTGCCGCACCAAGCAAAAAACTGATCTGACTGAGTCAGTGGGCGGGACTATATAGTGGAGGCCCCAATGCATCCTGGGAGGCCAGAAAGCTCGTGACCGTGTTGGTGCCATTTTCGCTGTCGCTCGACAATATCCCAATGTTATCCTGTGGATAATCCTGTGGACCCAGCCAGAGAAATAGTGCATTTTCTCATGACGACAGTTAAATAACAGTTTTACGAGAGAAAGAAGAAGTGAAGAACAGTTGAGATACACAACCTCTAGTTGTGTATCCATTGTTAAGAACAATGTAAGGACTCAGCGACTAAAAGGAGATGTGACATTCTGAGTGGTCTGTCACGGTCCCAGATTTTATCAAAACACTTAAAAAAGTGATGCAGTATACTAGACATACAGTTGCAAGAAAAAGCATGTGAAGCCTTTGGAATTTCCTGGATTGGTGTATAAATTGGTCATAAAATGTGTTCTGATCTTCATCTAAGTCACAACAATAGACAAACACAGTCTGCTGAAACTAATACCACACAAACAATTATATGTTGTCAAGTTTTTATTGAACACACCATGTAAACATTCACAGTGCACGGTGGACAAAGTATGTGAACCCTTGGATTTAATAACTGGTTGACCCTCCTTTGGCAGCAATAACTTCAACCAAACTGTATATTCCATTTTGTATACGTGTCAAATTCAGGACAGGATTGCTTGCACAGTCGGGGAGGGGGGGGGGGGGGGGGGGGGGGTATGGGGGGTTAGGCTGTTTCCGATCTGCAGCAATTTGGCAAGTCACAGCCTAGGCAATGTAACGTAGGGAGGAGATAAAAGGGAGAAGATAAAATTTAGGGTCAAAGGGTATAGGCGAGTCAAACAGGTGCGAGAGGAGGGTGTTTATTTCTTGCCATAGTGGCGATCCGCAGGCAAGCCCACCACACATGTAAGAAGGAGCCCTCTTCAGAACAACCCCTCCAGCAGCTGTCCAAAATATCAGGAAACATAGCCTTCAACCAAGAAGGAACACAGTGCCAACGGTACAAGAGTTTGTGTATATTTTCTTTAATTTTTAACAAAGATGGAGCTAGAGACAGCGTTGTCCCACATTTCTGACCACTCTTCCTGACCTAGACCGATTCCCAGGTCCGTTTCCCAAGTCTCTAGTTGAAGAGCAATTCCGATATATGCATTCAAAAGAAGATAGGGATCTCCGATTTAAACTTACAGTGAAAATGTCTAATTTGCAGAAAACTATAGAATTCTCTAGAGGGAACTGTCACCTTCTCTTGGATTTCAAGAAATTCAGGGAAATTATCATCATCCGAAATGTAAGGAACAGAATATACCCTGCTCGCAAAGTTTTGAAAGATGCTTTACACATGCCCGGGAGGAACTCAGGATTATGAAATAGTGGAATAACGAGGGATGGGCCTGGAGCTAGTTTAAACAGTCTGTTAACAAAGTCCAGATAGTAAGGGAACGGGAAACTATAGGGTGGAACACAACACTCCGAAGACGACTGGTCCTGGGCAGCCACAAAGTGGAGTAAAGTGTCGATAAACCCAGCTCTTCAGCTTCAATATTGACCCAAACCTTACCTGCATCAGGAGCACACCACTGCACACATTGAGAGATTTGGGACACACAGTATTTCTGAAACTTAGGAATGCAAAGGCCACCACCTCGGGTGAGACGTTGGAGCAGTGATAGATTAATCCGGGGCAGTTTATGAGCCCAGACATATTGAGGAGATTAAAACTGTAAGAATTTAAAAACATAAAAAGGTGGGCTGTAGATCATTAGGGTTTGAAATAAGCATAGGAGCTGAGGAAGCACGTTCAGCTTTAACAAATTTATTCTACCTATCCATGATATGAAGTGCCCAGACCATACCTGAAAATCTAATTTAATTGATCTATAATGCAAGGAAAGTTGGTCTGGAAGCTGTGCCACACAGAGTGAAACAAGCACTTAAGGGTCTGCTTTGCTGCTGAAGGAATATAAAAATTGAGGACTTCAGTTTTATTGGTGTTAATTTTGTATCCCGAATGCTGAGAGAAGAGATCTATCTCAGAGAGGAGAAGCTGAAGGGATTGAGTAGGGTTAGAGAGGGAGATTAAGACATCATCTGCAAATAGCGCTATGTTGCATTCAGAAGAGCCTGTCTTAACTCCCGATATGTTCGTGTCACAATGGATCCTTTCCGCCAGGGGTTCCAAAACTAGGGCAAATATTAATGGAGAGAGGGGACAACCTTGTCTGATGCAGTTAGTGATCCCAAAGCTTGTGGAAGGGACATTGTTGACAGAGACCCTTGCCGATGGAGAGAGATAGAGTTCAGAGATTCCATCGTACAATTTGACTCCAAAATTAAAACGGCAATGAGATGCGATCGAATGCTTTCACTGCATCTAAAGCTAATATAAGCGAAGGAAGTTTCTGTTTGGGGACCGAGTGAAAAAGTTCTATAGCCCGTCTAGTACGGTCAGATGCCGGACATCCCGGGATGAAACCGACTTGGTCAGGGTAAATTAGTTGGGGGAGAAGAGGGGCAAGGCAATACGAGAGGCTAAACTCCGTCTACCAATTTTCTAATGGCTACTTCCAGCAGGATAGCGCGCAATATCTTAAGCTTGTTCCACAAATATGACAATGAGTTCAATGTACTCCAAAGGCCTATAGAGTCTCCAGATCTTAGTCCAATAAAGAATAAGCACCTTTGGGATGTGGTGGAATGTCAGACAGTATGAAAGTGCAGCAGCTGCACAATGCTAGCATAACAACATGGAACAGATCTCTAAGGAATGTTTCCAGAACCAGAATATAGGACATAAAAAACTCAGGGGGTAAGGGGTGTCTTATTTTGTACATAGTAAATCTGGTAATAAAAATAAATTGGGTCAGTTACCTAAAATACATCTGAACAGAACACATCTAAAGCATAGACATAATGGTCTTTTATTCAGACAAACAAAAAAACAACAACCACCAAATAATGAAAACATTCCATACAGAACGAATAATGTTTATAATGTCTCTACATTGGCTTTGCAATCATCTTAATACTGTGAGATAGAATAACACTTTTATTGCAGCCTTATTCAGAACAAAACAGTGCTCCCCTGACAAGTAATTATATGTGTATTCAAGTATACAGTAGAGGTTTATATGAACTACTACTTATAATTTGTAAGTACCCTGGAACGGTTGTTAAAAATATAATTCTCATGTGCCAACTGTGCTCAGAAAGCTCTATCGGGGAGACTGTAGGTGTTCCTGACATAGTACAGACCTGCGTAAGCTGTTATGGCTGTATAACAACTATGAATACAGCAATTCCCTCAGGGTTCCTAACAATGTGTGGTTACAGCTTTATTTTGTAGTTTTAAGAAACGCCACAGCTTTGGCTACAACCCAGGTAAGTCATCGCCTCTCCTGTGACCAAGCAGTTTTCTGTCACAGCTAAGCAGCCTTTGTAAAACAAACTGTAAGAAAAATTGCTCACTTAAACCACCACTACTCCACTTTCCTTTTAAAGTAGAAAACAAAGGGTTCACAAAAGTTAGAGCTGTCTCTTCATATTACTAGAATATATTAGCATAAAAGGAACACCGTTCCCTGTAACTTACTATGGTCATACATTTTAAGATTTTCAGAGTATAGCCAGCTTAATTCTCTGGTTTGGTGCCACTTGTTTTCCAGGTGTACTTTACAGTAGCTCAATTAAGAGTAGCTCAGTTAAGAGTATACATTGTAAAGAAGTAAGGGGAAGACATTACCATTCATCCAAAACTCTGGGAGTCACCTGACCAAACACAAAATAGCTGCACAGACATCATAACAGGCCAACACAGACAGTCATACTAGCATGAGGGAATAACCCATGATAGAAAGGTTGTTTTAAACTTTTAATACACTGGATTGATAATAGGACACTGTCTCCATCTATTTTCAGCTTTTCACCCTCTTTAAGGATCTGCGCGTGCTATGCTACAGGTGGTGCTAAAGATAAGGAGCTATTTACTGTATATACTGCAGTATGAGACAGAGATGGGGATTGATGTTAGATCTTTCAGAAAGACCGATTTCAATACCTAAGTATATTGGGGATTTGGGATTATTGTGGTAACTTGATTTGATGCAAAAATCATGATGCTGCAGCAGCGATAGATGGGGGTAATTCTGAGCTGATCGCAGCACTAAGTTTGTTAGCAGTTGGGTAAAATCATGTGCACTGCAGGGGGGGGGGGGGGGGGGGCAGATATAACATGTGCAGAGAGAGTTAGATTTGGGTGGTTTTTTTTGTTTCTGTGCAGGGTAAATACTGGCTGCTTTAATTTTACACTGCAATTTAGATTTCAGTTTGAATACACCCCACCCAAATCTAACTCTCTCTGCACATGTTATAACTGTCCCACCTGCAGTGCACATGGTTTTGCCCAACTGCTAACAAATTTGCTGCTACGATCAGGTCTGAATTAGGCCCGATGTACCTTGTCCCTTTCTGGAATGTGCATGCTTTGCCTTTTATTTATTCTTTATTACTGCACATGAGCAGTTTATCCTCTATTTCCACTACAGCGCATGTGTCAAATGAATAGCTATCTCAAGAAGATCGATATCATGCCTGATCTACCGGGTCTGGACTACACTTGGATCTACTGCATGCTGTGCCAAACCCATACCTAGGAAGCTGGTAATATATTTTCTTCCCATTGGGACCTGATTTTCTATAAACATTTTAAATTTGAGTCATATTTGGAGGTATACTGCATTTTGGCTCCTCCAGTTTTATATTGCTTAGCTCTGAATAAATGTATTGATTTCTTCATTATTTATGCACCAGTTTTGTATGGATGTATATTTACAGCTAAAGCACAATAATAATCCATAAATCCATGTGTTTTCATTTTTAATTTGTTATCTTGTAAGGACTACCCTGATTCATACAACTATAAGAGTAGTTAATTTGTAAAGTGACATTTCAATTTTCAATCTAAGCGCCAACAGACGACTTTTTGGTTGTTTAGAACTCAAACATTAAGAGCCAATCGGAAACTTCAAATGTTAATCTGGATATGTGGATAAGGTCTGAGGAGATAGTGAAATATCACGTGGAAGGTGTAGTAAAAGAGTGTTGTACTCATGGACTTGAATAGGTGGGTATGTGAGGTTCACCTAAACCATGCATGTCCAAACTGCGGCCCTCCAGCTGTTGAGAAACTACACATCCCAGCATGCCCTGACATAGCTTTAGCATTCTCTGACAGCAAAACTGTGTCAGGGCATGCTGGGATATGCAGTTTCACAACAGCTGGAGGGCCGCAGTTTGGACATGCCTGACCTAAACCTATCACACTGGATATAAAACTCATGTTGTGTATATGGACATCACCCCCAACTGAAAAGAAGTAAACCATGGTTCCCTCTCATCTACGTGAAGTGCAGTATCCAATATAACATGTATTTGGGTCTTGTAAGGTGAAACTCAACTATATGGTATCAAATACCTTCAAGTCTGTGAGCACAATACGCACCTCTTTATATTCTTTATACAGAAATCATGGTGTTCTCTATCGCCATTCAAAAAAGACAAATAAATGCATGTACTAGAGGCAGGACAGTGTGTAATATATATATTTACGGCAACTGGAGAATGAACACACTGCAAAGACTACGCAGGTGGTGGCTGCCGAATACATTACTCTTACCTCATCATCAGAATCGTCTGCAAATGCGGAATGTTTTGGCAAACAAACATTTTTCTGTAGCAGTTTCTTGGGAATAATAAGCCCATACCTGTGAAATAGATGATACAGATATAAATATTTATTAATAATCCTATACTGGAACATAAATTACGCACATTTCACAATCAGAGTCTCTACTTTTCAAAGCATTTTTCCTGGAAAACTTAGAACACTGACTAAGTCAAAATCAGAATATTTGCCACTGATAACTAGTAACCTGTCTAGTTACTGTCTTACAATTCCTTGAACACCCGAACAGCTGTATTTACTCAGAAAATCATTGCCTGCTGCCAAATTTCTGACAGTTTATCACAAGTCACTTAATGAGGATCTGTAAGGTGCTGGATGAAAATAAGAATTTACTTACCGATAATTCTATTTCTCATAGTCCGTAGTGGATGCTGGGGACTCCGAAAGGACCATGGGGAATAGCGGCTCCGCAGGAGACTGGGCACAAAAGTAAAAGCTTTAGGACTACCTGGTGTGCACTGGCTCCTCCCCCTATGACCCTCCTCCAAGCCTCAGTTAGGATACTGTGCCCGGACGAGCGTACACAATAAGGAAGGATTTTGAATCCCGGGTAAGACTCATACCAGCCACACCAATCACACCGTACAACTTGTGATCTGAACCCAGTTAACAGCATGATAACAGAGGAGCCTCTGAAAAGATGGCTCACAACAATAATAACCCGATTTTTGTAACAATAATTATGTACAAGTATTGCAGACAATCCGCACTTGGGATGGGCGCCCAGCATCCACTACGGACTATGAGAAATAGAATTATCGGTAAGTAAATTCTTATTTTCTCTGACGTCCTAGTGGATGCTGGGGACTCCGAAAGGACCATGGGGATTATACCAAAGCTCCCAAACGGGCGGGAGAGTGCGGATGACTCTGTAGCACCGAATGAGAGAACTCCAGGTCCTCCTCAGCCAGGGTATCAAATTTGTAGAATTTAGCAAACGTGTTTGCCCCTGACCAAGTAGCTGCTCGGCAAAGTTGTAAAGCTGAGACCCCTCGGGCAGCCGCCCAAGATGAGCCCACTTTCCTTGTGGAATGGGCTTTTACAGATTTTGGCTGTGGCAGGCCTGTCACAGAATGTGCAAGCTGAATTGTACTACAAATCCAACGAGCAATAGTCTGCTTAGAAGCAGGAGCACCCAGCTTGTTGGGTGCATACAGGATAAACAGCGAGTCAGATTTTCTGACTCCAGCCGTCCTGGAAACATATATTTTCAGGGCCCTGACTACGTCCAGTAACTTAGAATCCTCCAAGTCCCTAGTAGCCGCAGGCACCACAATAGGCTGGTTTAAGTGAAATGCTGAAACCACCTTAGGGAGAAATTGAGGACGAGTCCTCAATTCTGCCCTGTCCGTATGAAAAATTAGGTAAGGGCTTTTATAGGATAAAGCCGCCAATTCTGAAACACGCCTGGCTGAAGCCAGGGCTAACAGCATTACCACTTTCCATGTGAGATATTTTAAGTCCACAGTGGTGAGTGGTTCAAACCAATGTGATTTTAGGAACCCCAAAACTACATTGAGATCCCAAGGTGCCACTGGAGGCACAAAAGGAGGCTGTATATGCAGTACTCCCTTGACAAACGTCTGAACTTCAGGAACTGAAGCTAGTTCTTTTTGGAAGAATATTGACAGGGCCGAAATTTTAACCTTAATGGACCCTAATTTTAGGCCCATAGACAGTCCTGTTTGCAGGAAATGCAGGAAACGACCCAGTTGAAATTCCTCTGTAGGGGCCTTCCTGGCCTCGCACCACGCAACATATTTACGCCAAATACGGTGATAATGCTGCATGGTTACATCCTTCCTGGCTTTGATCAGGGTAGGGATGACTTCATCCGGAATGCCTTTTTCCTTCAGGATCCAGCGTTCAACCGCCATGCCGTCAAACGCAGCCGCGGTAAGTCTTGGAACAGACATGGTCCCTGCTGGAGCAGGTCCTTTCTTAGAGGTAGAGGCCACGGGTCTTCCGTGAGCATCTCTTGAAGTTCCGGGTACCAAGTCCTTCTTGGCCAATCCGGAGCTACGAGTATAGTCCTTACTCCTCTCCTTCTTATGATTCTCAGTACCTTGGCTATGAGAGGCAGAGGAGGGAACACATACACTGACTGGTACACCCACGGTGTTACCAGAGCGTCCACAGCTATTGCCTGAGGGTTCCTTGACCTGGCGCAATATCTGTCCAGCTTTTTGTTGAGGCGTGACGCCATCATGTCCACCTTTGGTTTTTCCCAACGGTTCACAATCATGTGGAAGACTTCTGGGTGAAGTCCCCACTCCCCCGGGTGGAGGTCGTGTCTGCTGAGGAAGTCTGCTTCCCAGTTGTCCACTCCCGGAATGAACACTGCTGACAGTGCTATCACATGATTTTCCGCCCAGCGAAGAATCCTTGCAACTTCCGTCATTGCCCTCCTGCTTCTTGTGCCGCCCTGTCTGTTTACGTGGGCGACTGCCGTGATGTTGTCCGACTGGATCAACACTGGCTGACCCTGAAGCAGAGGCCTTGCCTGACTTAGGGCATTGTAAATGGCCCTTAGTTCCAGGATATTTATGTGAAGTGACGTTTCCATGCTTGACCACAAGCCCTGGAAATTTCTTCCCTGTGTGACTGCTCCCCAGCCTCTCAGGCTGGCATCCGTGGTCACCAGGACCCAGTCCTGAATGCCGAATCTGCGGCCCTCTAGAAGATGAGCACTCTGTAACCACCACAGGAGAGACACCCATGTCCTTGGAGACAGGGTTATCCGCTGATGCATTTGAAGATGCGATCCGGACCATTTGTCCAGCAGATCCCACTGAAAAGTTCTTGCGTGGAATCTGCCGAATGGAATCGCTTCGTAAGAAGCCACCATTTTTTCCAGGACCCTTGTGCATTGATGCACTGACACTTGGTCTGGTTTTAGGAGGTTCCTGACTAGGTCGGATAACTCCCTGGCTTTCTCCTCCGGGAGAAACACCTTTTTCTGTACTGTGTCCAGAATCATCCCTAGGAACAGCAGACGTGTCGTCGGAATCAGCTGCGATTTTGGAATATTTAGAATCCATCCGTGCTGTCGTAGTGCTACTTGAGATAGTGCTACTCCGACCTCTAACTGTTCTCTGGACCTTGCCCTTATCAGGAGATCGTCCAAGTAAGGGATAATTAAGACGCCTTTTCTTCGAAGAAGAATCATCATTTCGGCCATTACCTTGGTAAAGACCCGGGGTGCCGTGGACAATCCAAACTGCAGCGTCTGAAACTGATAGTGACAGTTCTGTACCACAAACCTGAGGTACCCTTGGCGAGAACGGCAAATTTAGACATGGAGGTAAGCATCCTTGATGTCCAGAGACACCATATAGTCCCCTTCTTCCAGGTTCGCTATCACTGCTCTGAGTGATTCCATCTTGAATTTGAACCTTTGTATGTAAGTGTTCAAGGATTTCAGATTTAAAATAGGTCTCACCGAGCCGTCCGGCTTCGGTACCACAAACAGCGTGGAATAATACCCCTTTCCCTGTTGTAGGAGGGGTACCTTGATTATCACCTGCTGGGAATACAGCTTGTGAATGGCTTCCAATACTGCCTCCCTGTCGGGGGGAGACGTTGGTAAAGCAGACTTCAGGAACCGGCGAGGGGGAGACGTCTCGAATTCCAATCTGTACCCCTGAGATACTACCTGCAGGATCCAGGGGTCCACTTGCGAGTGAGCCCACTGCGCGCTGAAATTCTTGAGACGGGCCCCCACCGTGCCTGAGTCCGCTTGTAAGGCCCCAGCGTCATGCTGAGGACTTGGCAGAAGCGGGGGAGGGCTTCTGTTCGTGGGAAGAGGCTGTCTGCTGCAGTCTTTTTCCCCTTCCTCTGCCCCGGGGCAGATATGAGTGGCCTTTTGCCCGCTTGCCCTTATGGGGACGAAAGGACTGAGCCTGAAAAGACGGTGTCTTTTTCTGCTGAGAGGTGACTTGGGGTAAAAAGGTGGATTTCCCAGCCGTTGCCGTGGCCACCAGGTCCGATAGACCGACCCCAAATAACTCCTCCCCTTTATACGGCAATACTTCCATATGCCGTTTGGAATCCGCATCACCTGACCACTGTCGCGTCCATAACCCTCTTCTGGCAGAAATGGACAGCGCACTTACTCTTGATGCCAGAGTGCAAATATCCCTCTGTGCATCTCGCATATATAGAAATGCATCCTTTAAATGCTCTATAGTCAATAATATATTGTCCCTGTCTAGGGTATCAATATTTTCAGTCAGGGAATCCGACCAAGCCACCCCAGCACTGCACATCCAGGCTGAGGCGATTGCTGGTCGCAGTATAATACCAGTATGTGTGTATATACTTTTTAGGATATTTTCCAGCTTCCTATCAGCTGGTTCCTTGAGGGCGGCCGGATCAGGAGACGGTAACGCCACTTGTTTTGATAAGCGTGTGAGCGCCTTATCTACCCTAGGGGGTGTTTCCCAACGCGCCCTAACCTCTGGCGGGAAAGGGTATAATGCCAATATTTTTTTAGAAATTAGCAGTTTTTTATCGGGGGAAACCCACGCTTCATCACACACCTCATTTAATTCATCTGATTCAGGAAAAACTACGGGTAGTTTTTTCACACCCCACATAATACCCTTTTTTGTGGTACTTGTAGTATCAGAAATGTTCAAAACCTCCTTCATTTCCGTGATCATGTAACGTGTGGCCCTACTGGAAAATACGTTTGTTTCCTCACCGTCGACACTGGAGTCAGTGTCTGTGTCGACCATCTGAGGTAACGGGCGCTTTAGAGCCCCTGACGGTGTTTGAGACGCCTGTACAGGTATTAACTGATTTGCCGGCTGTCTCATGTCGTCAACAGTCTTTTGTAAAGTGCTGACACTATCACGTAATTCCTTCCATAAGACCATCCAGTCAGGTGTCGACTCCCTAGGGGGTGACATCACTAATATAGGCAATTGCTCCGCCTCCACACCATTTTCCTCCTCATACATGTCGACACAACGTACCGACACACAGCACACACACAGGGAATGCTCTGATAGAGGACAGGACCCCACTAGCCCTTTGGGGAGACAGAGGGAGAGTTTGCCAGCACACACCAGTGCGCTATATATATACAGGGATAACCTTATATAAGTGTTTCTCCCTGATATAGCTGCTGTATATATTTATCTGCCAAATTAGTGCCCCCCCTCTCTTGTTTTACCCTGTTTCTGTAGTGCAGGACTGCAGGGGAGAGTCAGGGAGCTTTCCTCCAACGGAGCTGTGAGGAAAAAATGGCGCCAGTGTGCTGAGGAGATAGGCCCCGCCCCCTTCTCGGCTGCCTTTCTCCCGCTTTTTTATGGAAAAATTGGCAGGGGTTAAATGCATCCATATAGCCCAGGAGCTATATGTGATGTATTTTTTGCCATATAAGGTGTTTTTATTGCGTCTCAGGGCGCCCCCCCCCCAGCGCCCTGCACCCTCAGTGACCGAAGTGTGAAGTGTGCTGAGAGCAATGGCGCACAGCTGCGGTGCTGTGCGCTACCTTATTGAAGACAGGACGTCTTCTGCCGCCGATTTTCCGGACCTCTTCAGTCTTCTGGCTCTGTAAGGGGGCCGGCGGCGCGGCTCTGGGACCCATCCATGGCTGGGCCTGTGATCGTCCCTCTGGAGCTAATGTCCAGTAGCCTAAGAAGCCCAATCCACTCTGCACGCAGGTGAGTTCGCTTCTTCTCCCCTTAGTCCCTCGGTGCAGTGAGCCTGTTGCCAGCAGGTCTCACTGAAAATAAAAAACCTACTTTAAACTTTTACTCTAAGCAGCTCAGGAGAGCCCCTTAGTATGCACCCTTCTCGTTCGGGCACAAAAATCTAACTGAGGCTTGGAGGAGGGTCATAGGGGGAGGAGCCAGTGCACACCAGGTAGTCCTAAAGCTTTTACTTTTGTGCCCAGTCTCCTGCGGAGCCGCTATTCCCCATGGTCCTTTCGGAGTCCCCAGCATCCACTAGGACATCAGAGAAATAATAAATACACTGGCTATTGGGCTGAGTGCTTAAAAACAGGATCAATGACACACCCAACTAAGTAGAGGCTGTCTACATGTAGCAACATAAGTATTTTTTTGGTTTGTTTGTTCATTACTTATGTTTAGTTATATTATACATTTTAGAGTTTAAAATGTAATGCTACTTTGGCAAGAAACTATTGTAAAGAAATACTAAATTCCTATTATAATCAATTAAAGAAGAGTTCTTAAACTACACCACTACAGTCCATGTTTTAGTCCAGATGGATAAATCAAATTGACAGAGGTACTAATTAAGTCACCAGTGCTTTAGCATGGATATCCTTAAAACCTGGACTAGAGGCCTTATTCAGGTTTGTTAGCAAACAATAAATGTTAGCAACTGGGTCAAACAATGTTGCACTGCGGGTGGGACAAATGTAACATGTGTAGAGAGAGTTAGATTTGGGTGGGGTGTGTTCAAACTGAAATCTAAATTGCAGTGTAAAAATGAAGCAGCCAGTATTTACCCTGCACATAAACAATATAACCCACCCCAATCTAATACCGCTTTCAGATCGCAAATGCTGGATCCCACCCGGGAAGAGAAACGTGTCCTTTACCGGGTGGGATCCGGCATCAGCTCTGCTTTGCTGGCTTTCCGACCCGGCAATATACCGGGTCGGTTGCCATAGCAGCAGGGGGGGGGGGGGGGGCAGCAGGGGCGGAGGCGGCACTGGGAGATGAGCTAGCTCATCTCCTGCGCCGCCTCTCCCTATGCTGTGAATGGGAGCCGTGTCGCATCGGTATTCAACCCGGGAATAACCCTTCTTATATACCGGGTTGAATTACCGGGTCAGGCGAGACAGAGAGAAGAAGGGGGGGGGGGGAGATCAGAAGGTAGATATAGAATAGGGGGAGATGGGAAGAGGGAATAAAGGGAAAGACGGGAGAGAAATATGGGATGGGTGCAGGAAAAAAACCCTGCATAATAGCAAATGATAAAATACTAATCGGCCTTCAATCTGGGAATATAAATCTGTAGGGCTTGGACAGTGTGCACAAACTGGTTATGGTAGTGGACAGTGATTAAGCGCTAAAGTGTCAGCTTATGTCAACTCCTTTCTTCCACCTCAGAAATATCAGTAGACTTAATCATTTGATTATTATTGAATATATGCCAAAGCAAAGTCAAGGTTATTTTCTCTATGCAACTCAATTAATTATTATTATTTATTATCCTTTATTTATATGGCGCCACAAAGGTTCCGCAGCGCCCAATTACAGAGTATATATGCACATAATCAAAATAGGAAAACAGTGACTTACAGTTGAAGACAATATAGGACAAGAACAGGGTAACTAAGCATAACTACATCACTAAACGACATAGAGATAAGTTTCAAGGTGGCCAAAAAACTGCAGGACTTGGGCAGTTGAGGATTACTAAAGTAAGAAAACGCTGTAACGTGGCGTTTGGGATGCAGAAAGAGCCGCTATTACACACAGAATATCATTTAAATCAGCAGAAGCTGCTTGTGCGTCCTATTACATTACTTTGCATCGAAGACGCATTTTCACAGAAAAAAAAAAAAAAACACAAAAAAGGCGCTTAGTGCTACCAAGTCCCGCCACGGCATGTCGTGACTTCAAGGGCCATTTAGCGTGACTGCAGCAAGGATGTAATAGGACACATCTATACATCTATTTAAACATTTCAGAAAAAGAGTTGAATGTAGCAGCCGGTTGCTAGATAGTCAATTCTGTTAATGGGGTGTAGAAGAGATTACCTGAGCCTGTATAAAAGATTTATTGGTGCTGCCCAGACTAAAGGCATTCCATCCTGTGTTTCAAATTGCAGGTGGTATTTCCATGTCGCAAAGGTCTAACTGTAGTGGTTTGTTGAAAGGAGTGGTTAATGTGAGACAGATTACCCTGATGGACACCCACCTTACTCATATGTGTAAGGTACTATGTTGCATGTTGTGAGACTAAAAATAAATAATAAAAATTATCCATTATGCTGGTAGGCAGTGTTCGTATTCTGCAATGCAAAGCCTTCTCATTGTGCTGTTTCTATTATATTGTGTATCATTAGATAGAATTAACTAATCTGATAAAAGGAGAGTTATGGTAGACTTACCATGGTTAACTCTCTTTCTGCGAGGTACATTGGGTTCCACAGGGAAACATCAGGGTGTAGAGTGGATCTTGATCCAGAGGCACCAACAGGCTAAAGCTTTAGGCTGTCCCAGGATGCATTGGGGCCTCCTCTATAACCCCGCCTCCAGGCACTGTGAGCTCAGTTTTGTTAACCAGTCCAATGCAGGAGCAGGTAAGAGAGAAGGTAGATGTTAGTCACATAGAACCACATTCTCACGAAGGGACCAGCGGCTAATGTCATACAAACCCATAGAAGCTAGGTGCATCAGTGTGGGTGCCCTGTGGAAACCAATGTACCTCGCAGAAAGAGAGTTAACCACGGTAAGTCTACCATAACTCTCCTTTTCTGCAGCAGGGTATATTGTGTTCCACAGGGAAAACATTGGGGATGTCCTAAAGGAGTCCCTCAAGGCTATGATAACCCAGCATCCAAAGGAAGCGTCCTGGGAGGCGAAAGTATCAAAGGCATAGAACCTAATGAATGTGGTGGTGACTGAGGACTACATAACCACTTTGCACAATTGTTCTGCGGATGCGCCACGGCGGGCCGCTCAAGAAGGTCCAACAAACCGAGTAGAATGGGCTTTAATAGCAGCAGGAGCTCGAAGACCAGCTTGCACATAAGCTTGTGCAATCACCATTCTTATCCATCTGGCCAAGGTTTGCTTATTTGCAGGCCAGCCACGTTTCTGGAAACCAAAACAGGACAAAAAGAGTATCTGACCTCTTGATAGAGGCAGTCCTCTCCACATATATATGGAGAGCCCTTACCACATCCAAAGACTGCTCTTTTGAAGACAAATCAGAAGAGATAAAGGCCAGAACCACAATCTCTTGGTTAAGGTGAAAATATGACACCACCTTAGGTAAATAACCTGGGCGAGTTCTAAGAACTGCCCGGTCACAATGAAATATCAGAAAGGGTGGACGACAGGAAAATGCGCCTAAGTCCGACACCGTTATAGCAGAGGCAATAGCCAGTAAAAACAAGACCTTTGCCGTGAGCCATTTAAGGTCCACCGACTCAAGAAGTTCAAATGGAGACTCTTGCAGGGCATTCAGGACAACAGACAGATCCCTTGGAGCCACAGGAGGAACATAGGGCTTCTGAATCCGTAAGACACCCTGAGTGAATGTATGAACATCAGGTATAGACACAGTTTTTTTCTGAAACCAAATCAACAAGGCAGATATGTGAACCTTGAGGGAGGCCAGACGAAGGCCTAAATCCAGGCCGCGTTGCAGAAAGTCCAGAATTCTGGAAGCTCTGAATCTGTATGCATCATAATTCTTATCAGCACACCAGGTGAAGTAAGAATTCAGACCCTGTAATAAACTCGGGCAGCTGCCAGTTTGCAGGCTTTCAACATAGTTTGGATGACCGCCTCAGAGAATCCTTTGGCCCTCAGGAGTGATACTTCAAGAGCCACGCCGTCAAAGCCAGTCTGGTCAGGTACGGATAAAGACAAGGGCCCTGTACGAGGTTTTCTGGGTGCTGAGGAAGTAGAAGGAGACGCTCTGTCGATAGACCCTGCAGGTCTGAGTACCAATGCTGTGTGGGCCACGCTGGAGCGACTAGAAATAGAACTCCTCTTCTTGACACTGGAGGGAACACGTAGTGCAGCCAAAAGTACTATGGAATTGGCAGTGTGAACCTTGTGATTGTGTCGAGAACCCATCAGGTCTACATCTGGTAGGCCCCACTTGTCCACTAGGAGATGAAAGACTTCTGGATGAAGACTCCACTCTCCGGCGTGCACGTCCTGCCGACGGAGGAAGTCCGCTTCCCAGTTTAGGACGCCCCGGAATGACCACTGTCGATACTGCAGGCAAATTGCGTTCCGCCCCAACAAAGGATTTTTGAGACTTCCATCATAGCCATGCAGCTTCGAGTGCCGCCTTGATGGTTTATGTATGCCACCATGGTGGCATTGTCTGACCGTACTTGAACTGGCCTGTTCTGTACCAGAGGCAGGGCGAGAGTCAGTGCATTGAAAACCACCCGCAACACCAGAATGTTTATTGAGAGGAGTGATTCCTCCTTGGTCCAGCGACCCTGAAAAGAGTGTTGCTCCAATACCACACCTCATCCCTTCAGACTGGCGTCCGTTGTCAGCAGGACCCAGTCTGGGATCCAGAAGGGACGGCCCCTGCTCAATTGCTGGTCCTGTAGCCACCAGGTTAGCGACAGACGAACCTCCGGAGTCAAAGTGATCACGTAAGATCTGATCCGATGATATTTGCATCGCCAAGTGTATCGAAACTCTGGGGCGACAAAGAAAGCATCTTATCCTGTCTTGAAGCCTCAGGACTTTTCCTGGAGACAGAAACAGTCGCTGACTGTGTGTGTCCAGGAGTGCCCCCAGGTGCACCATGCTCTGAGCTGGGACCAGCGAGGATTTCTTCCAATTGATGAGCCACCCGTGGGCTTGTAGGAAGCTTACCATCAGCTGCAAATGACTGAGGAGAACATTGTGGGAGTTTGCCAGAATCAGCATGTCATCCAGATACGGCAGGATCCTGACTTCCTGGCGACGGAGATGGGCCGTCATTACGGCCATGACCTTGGTGAAGATCTGAGGAGCCGTTGTCAGTCCAAATGGCAGAGACTGGTACTGATAGTGGAGGATGCCAATAGCAAACCGCAGATAATGCTGATGCAACATGGCAATAGGTATATGCAGGTACGCATCCTGTATATCCATGGATACCATGTAGTCTCCGGGTTCCATAGCCAGTACAACTGAGCGCAGTGTTTCCATACAGAACTTGGATAGTGTTCACTCTAGGCTGTTTTAGCAGGGCGCCGCGCCCTGCCCGTTTAACAGGCAAAACCTGCCCTGCCCCTTTTGCGGCGCCCTGCTAGAACAGCCGCCCACTCCCTGCCCTCCCGCCGTGTACAGATGCCGTGCGCATGCGCGCGGCATCCATTCACGCATTGGGAGAGGGCTGGGGGAAGCCCAGCACCGACGGAGGTGCTGGGCACGCCCCCAACAGTGACGTCGCCGGCCACAGACGCTCTCTATAGTAGCGTCTGTGGGCCGCACCGTCCCCTAAAATGACGGAGGCGTGGCCACGCCCCCTAATTTGCGTGGCCGCGCCCCCATTTCGGACGCGCGCGCGGCGCACATGTGCCCCCGGAGTCCGGCGCCCTGCCCTTTTTCACTCCTAGAGTGAACACTACTTGGACACTCTCAAAAACTTGTTCAGTGTAGGCCGGAAAGACCCATTGGGTTTCAGAACTAGAAACAGGGTCGAGTAGTAACCTCTGCCTCGTTCGGACAGAGGCACCAGCACTACCACTCCTGTATTCAGGAGGGAACTCACAACCTTTTGCAGAGCTTGCGCTTTTAACGGATCCGAAGGGATAACCGTGGTGCAAAACTGGCAGGGGGGACATCTCTTGAAGGAGACTGAGTACCCGTGAGAGACAACTTCTCGCACCCATGCATCTGAATTGGTCTTTAACCAGACCTGGGTGAACTGCAGAAGTCTGCCTCCCACCCTGGGATCCCCCAGGGGGAGGTCCTCCCCATCATGCAGCAGGCTTGTCTTGTTTAGAAGCAGGCTGATGGGCCGCCAAGGATTGTTGAGGTTTTGGGAGCACGAGACTGTCTCAGGTATGCCTAATCTTTTGCTTTCCCTTGAGGCCGAAAGGAATGAAAAGTGGTACCTTTTGCCTTCTGTGCTGAAGGATTAGTATTTGGGAGAAAAGCAGTCTTAGCAGCTGCTAACTTTTATTAATGTCTTCCTCAAACAAAATGCCCCCTTAAAGGGGAGTACCTCCAAGGTCTTTTTGGAGTCTAGTTCACCTTCAGTGACCTCAACCCCAGAATACGGCGAGCCAGGACAGACGTAGTCGACGCCTTGGCTGCCAACACACCAGCTTTAGAGGACGCCTCCTGAATGTAATAGGCGATGGTGGTGGTGGTATTGTGAGACAGGTATTGTCTGGCATTGTCAGATATATCCTCGGGCAGCTCTTGCTCTTATGCCTGAACCCATGCTTCAATACCTTTTGCAGCCCAAGAGGCTGCAATAGTGGGTCTGTGTACAGCACCTGTAAGGGAGTAAATAGATTTCAGGTATCCCTCCACACGCTTATCTGTCAGTTCCTTCAGTGAAGTGACAGTGGTGACAAGCAGAGTGGATGACACCACTAGGCGGGTGACATGATAATCCACCGGCGGTGAATTTTCCCACTTGTTACATAACTCTGCAGGGAGAGGATAGCGAGCCAACGCCCGTTTAGACAGAGGGAATTTCTTCCCTGGATAAGACCAGGGATCCTTCCTGATGTCCACCAAATGGTCAGAATGGGGTAATAGATTTTTAACCACCTTCTGCCGTTTAAACATATCAGTTTTCTTAGCCACAGTAGTGGAATCCTCATCATCAGTGATTTGTAGGCTCTGCTTAATAGCAACCATTAGGGCAGGGACATCAATTTGCAATGGAGAATCCTCGTCAGAAACACCTGATGCAGTGTCCAACAGGACAGTATGCTCCCCCTCCTCTCCAGATGAAACATCTGCGAGATTCGTGGATTGTGAGGAGGAAGCAGCCCGCTTAGATGACCCAGAGACATGGGAGTGACCTGGAGTAGATTTTGTCTGACCAAGGATTGATTTAATAGCTGCAACTGGTTAGACAAATTTTCCGCACAAGGCGGATTAACCATAGGGACAATTTGTGGCTGTAGTGGCACAGGTGGTCCCATAGCGGGGGCGTAAGGCGTTCCACCAGAGTACCCAGTAGGTTTGTGAACGCAGCCCATGGTGGCTCCTGATTGGGTGCAGGAGCTGCGGACTGATTGGGAGATGTATGACACACAGTACACAGACCATCATACAAAACTTCCCCCTCACGTAAATCTTTCGCGCATGCTCTGCATTATGCAGGAGCAACCACAGACTTACTGCCCTTCTTGTTAGACATTGTACACAAACGTAACAACAGAGTGGTTTAGTATGATAAAGCCAGACAGAGTACAATACCTGCGAATAAATCCGTTAGTATGTGACTGAATACAACTCCTGCAAATAAATCCGGTATTATGTGACTGAGTACACAGTAGAATGCACGAAATGGGTAAATACTGTGACGCACTATATATATGACCCAGACGCACCTAGTCCCTTAGGGTACAGAATAAGTTGATAGATATAGCTGGGAAACACTGAAAATTAAACCACACAGCAGATACAGGCACACACAGTCACAGGCAATGCAGATAATTATTCTGACAATAAAACTGCACTGCACTAGTATATGTATAGCTATATATACAGATGGAGCATTCTTTATCTTACCCTGCCTAGTCGCAGGCGGAGAAGCTCTCCATTTAAGTGAATGGGGAGCATCTCCATCCGGGCGCGCCCGTCCAGACGGAGACGTTCACAGTGACTAGGTGCGCCCAGGCGGGAGCGCCTAGTTACAGACGGAGCCACAGGTGGATCAATTACTGACAGACACTTAAAAGACCGACAGGCGGAGCTAATTATTTAATTTGTTATTTTTTTTAGGAACCCTTGAAAAAATGCACTGATACAGTGTCCTAAGGACCAGATTTGAGCAGCACTGCACTACAGGTCATCATTTCCACATTAGCACAGTGGTGTGCATTCTGATTACCTGACTACAGATGGTCCTATCCCTGCACACTTTAGAACCTGGCACATGCTGCCAGTGACCTATATTGAACAGCCTTTCAAAAAGACTCTACTTAGAGTTACTGCAAGAAAAACTGTCTGACTTACTTGTAAAACATTTCCAAGTATTATTATTGTCATTATGTACTGTATAACAGCAATCACTTGCAGGTTTTTTTTTTTTTTATCAACATCAGAAACGTTCAATAGATGTATAGGGGTAATTATACTGGGGTGTAGTATGGTATGCCGGCGACCAGCATACCGGCGCCGAGAGCCCGACCGCCGGCATACTGACAGCGTGGCAAGCGCAAATGAGCCCCTTGCGGGCTCGCTACGCTCGCCACGCTGCGGGCACGGTGGCGCGCTATTTATTCTCCCTCCAGGGGGGTCGTGGACCCCCACGAGGGAGAAAATCTGTCGGTATGCCGGCTGTCGGGATTCCGGTGCCGGTATACTGTGCGCCGGGATCCCGACAGTCGGCAACCTGAAGACCACCCATTATACTGTACTCTATGTGAAACCTACAAAAGGGTCTCATGTATGTGAATTGTTAACAACGTAAGGTAACTTTAAGACTCCCTAAAAAAAGACATAGTAACAAAAAAACTTTGCTTTGAGGTTTTCAAGATAAACAGTTTACAGATAATACATTAACTACAACAACAACAAAAAAAATGATAAAAGATGTAATGTGTTGCATTATGGTGCCACCTACAGGACACTGGTAGCTACACACATACACAATAAAAGAGTAACAGAAAAACAACAAGTGGCATTAGCCATGATAATATATTCTTTTAAAAGGCATAAAGTGTATAAAAGTGATATAAATTCCTACTGAAAGACATTTTTAATATGTTTCTTCAAATAGAGTTTTCTCTACCTCACTGCACTGGAGGGTTTATTTAAGATAAGTCGGGATGTAAAACCGTCATTTCGGATCATCTTCGATATTTAAAAAGGGAAATGCTTCTATTAGTTAGTAGAAGCATTGTCCTTTTAAATATTGTCCAGAAACGTGATCCGAAATGATGAGTTTTACAATCCGACTAAATAAATAAACCCCACAGTGTTAGATCAATATATGAGGTCTTAAATCTTCCAAATCCAAAGCCGAGTTCCGGGATATCTACTATAACCCTGACCTGACTTAAATGCCAATATACAGTAATCACTCCTTGCAGTCAGCAGCATGGCATCGCTTGCGGCATCGCCAGACTGAGCTGCATGTACAGCCGACGGGCGATGTCGACCCATCCATTTGTGAACGATGTGTCGGAATCGGGCACATCATCCATTATATGGTCTAGTGTGTACCCAGCATTAGACTTAATTGTTGCTAGCTCTGGTTGGGTAAGCTTACCGGCACTGCGACAGCCAAAGTCAGGGAACTCTAATAACCGCACGCCACAGGGATGAGTTTAGGGCGGCTTGCATCAATATGGAAGTGCAATGGTTGAAGGTCTTGGACAATCTGTTTTGGCCATGTTTTTTTTGGCACATCACATGCTATTTGCCATCCATCAGGGCATGTTTTATTTAGCCACTGGTATGGTACTCTTTTAGGCTCCATTGCATAACATGTCCGAACCACTTTAAACGCCATCTTTTACTATAGGATTTAATTGTGGGTTGGTCTTGGCATAGTTTACGGATGTTTTAATTTCTCCAGCAGTTAGTTTTACTTCGGTATGTTTCGTAAGCGTTTCATTTGGAAACGTTCCAGCCTTGTTAGGTCGTTTTTAAGGATTGTCCATGATTCTGAACCATAAAAGTAATATTGTTCTAACCGATCCGTTGAATACCTCAATTTTCGTGCAATGGAAATGTCCTGTTGGTTCCAGAGGTCTTTTTTCAGAGATGCAAAGGCGGTTGTGGCACAACCTATACGACTTGTGATGTTGCTTGTAGCGGCTACCTGTTGACCATTGATCACTGAAGCCAGGTATTTACAGGTATCCACTTGTTCAATGATGTTACCATCTAGGCTCAAATACTAAGCTCATCATAACTGCGACATTCATTGCTATTGTTGACCTTTCGACTACATCCCCCTTCAACCACCAGAAAAGTGTCTGCCATTATTTGACCTTATCCTTACCAATCACAGCACTCAAGTTATTAGTACTCGTCATGTTCTCAAACTGCGTTAACAAGAGGATACAAACATTACTGTGTACTCTAATTCCTGGATAAGACTGAGACACTGGCCCTCATTCCGAGTTGTTCGCTCGCTAGCTGCTTTTAGCAGCATTGCAAACGCTAGGCCGCCGCCCTCTGGGAGTGTATCTTAGCTTAGCAGAACAGCGAACGAAAGATTAGCAGAATTGCTACTAAATATTTTCTTGCAGTTTCTGAGTAGCAAAAAAACAATGTGTTCCCTAATGCACACCGAGTGAAAAATATTACTACATAATAGTCAGATAATACGGAGATCTTAGTTGCGTATATCTGCAGATATAGGGTTAAGCCCCCAGGCCGATCGACAAGGCTTCTCCGTCACTGGGGGTCCCTAATAATAGGTATGGGTCCGGGGTGCAGGACCCCATAACGTCGGCGCAGGTCGGCTACCCGAGGTCAGCACACAGGTGAGAATTAATAAGGGTTAATAAGAAGCACAGAATTGCTATGTAAGTGGTGTGATTAAAATAATACAAAAATATATACAAAGTGATAGGGAAAATCATAAGTGTTAATAAAGTGTTAGGGTGTGCCGACCTGAAGCAGCCCAGCCATACCGACACAGGGGCCACCGCACCCCACACCCACCCCATGAAGTAGCTCCAGACCTACTCCTAGATTGCGATCAGCTCGGTCAGTTTAGTTCCTGGTTTGACGTCACAAACACGCCCTGCGTTCGGCCAGCCACTCCCCCGTTTCTCCAGACACTCCCGAGTTTTCCCTGACAGGCCTGCGTTTTTTAGCACACTCCCGGGAAACGCTCAGTTACCACCCTGAAACACCCCTTTCCTGTCAATCACTCACCGATCAGCAGTGCGACTGAAAAGCGCCGCAGGATCAACAGCAAAACTGCTAAGTTTTTAGTTAAATAACTTAGCGCATGCGCGCTGCGTACCATGCACATGCGCATTTAGCAACAAATCGCAGCATAGTGAAAATCGGTAACGAGCGAACAACTCGGAATGACCACCACTGTCTAAACACAATTCTTGTTTCATTTGAGATCCTTTCCCCATGAGAGGTTCCATCTCCATGTACTGTAGTACAAAATTTCAATTGACCCCATGTAGCCCCAAACTGGGAAACATTTAACCAAATACATGAAAGATTCCCTGCCAAGATAAGTTAAAATGCTTATTGTACAGATGTGGGTATCCAGAGAGCTCGTATCCCTGCACAAATTGCACAGATGCAAATACTGCATGAGATTGATACTCATTATACTAATATTCTGCCATCACAAATCTACAGGCAGCGCTTTATGGAAATACTGGCATGTCCTCCCCCCCCCCCCCAAATAAAAATAATAAGAATTTACTCACCGGTAATTCTATTTCTCGTAGTCCGTAGTGGATGCTGGGAACTCCGTAAGGACCATGGGGATTATACCAAAGCTCCCAAACGGGCGGGAGAGTGCGGATGACTCTGCAGCACCGAATGAGAGAACTCCAGGTCCTCCTCAGCCAGGGTATCAAATTTTTAGAATTTTGCAAACGTGTTTGCCCCTGACCAAGTAGCTGCTCGGCAAAGTTGTAAAGCCGAGACCCCTCGGGCAGCCGCCCAAGATGAGCCCACCTTCCTTGTGGAATGGGCATTGACAGATTTTGGCTGTGGCAGGCCTGCCACAGTATGTGCAAGTTGAATTGTACTACAAATCCAACGAGCAATAGTCTGCTTAGAAGCAGGAGCACCCAGCTTGTTGGGTGCATATAGGATAAACAGCGAGTCAGATTTTCTGACTCCAGCCGTCCTGGAAACATATATTTTCAGGGCCCTGACAACGTCTAGCAACTTGGAGTCCTCCAAATCCTTAGTAGCCGCAGGCACCACAATAGGCTGGTTCAGGTGAAACGCTGACACCACCTTAGGGAGAAACTGGGGACGAGTCCTCAATTCTGCCCTATCCATATGGAAAATCAAATAAGGGCTTTTACAAGACAAAGCCGCCAATTCTGATACTCGCCTGGCAGAAGCCAAGGCCAATAACATAACCACCTTCCATGTGAGATATTTCAGATCCACGGTTTTTAGTGGTTCAAACCAAAGTGATTTTAAGAAAACTCAACACCATGTTGAGATCCCAAGGTGCCACAGGAGGCACAAACGGGGGCTGACTATGCAGCACTCCTTTTATAAATGTCTGAACTTCAGGTACTGAAGCTAGTTCTTTTTTGAAAGAAAATCGACAGAGCCGAGATCTGTACCTTAATGGAACCCAATTTAAGGCCCATAGTCACTCCTGCTTGCAGGAAATGCAGAAATCGACCTAGTTGAAATTCCTCTGTTGGGGCCCTTTCGGCCTCACACCATGCAACATATTTTCGCCATATGCGGTGATAATGAGTTGCTGTAACCTCTTTCCTGGCTTTAGTAAGCGTAGGAATTACTTCCTCCGGAATACCCTTTTCCTTCAGGATCCGGCGTTCAACCGCCATGCCGTCAAACGCAGCCGCGGTAAGTCTTGGAACAGACAGGGCCCCTGCTGCCGCAGGTCCTGACTGAGTGGCAGAGGCCATTGGTCCTCTGATATAAATTCTTGAAGTTCTGGGTACCAAGCTCTTCTTGGCCATCCACGAGTATCGTTCTTACTCCTCGCCTTCTTATTATTCTCAGTACCTTTGGTATGAGAGGCAGAGGGGAGAACACCTAAACCAACTGGTACACCCACGGTGTTACCAGAGCGTCCATAGCTATCGCCTGAGGGTCCCTTGACCTGGAGCAATATCTTTTATAGCTTTTTGTTAAGGCGGGACGCCATCATGTCCACCTGTGGCCTTTCCCAATGGTGTACAATCCTATTGGAAGACTTCTGGAGGAAGTCCCCATTCTCCCGGGTGGAGGTCGTGTCTGTTGAGAAGATCTGCTTCCCAGTTGTCCACTCCGGGAATGAACACTGTTGACAGTGCTAACACATGATTTTCCGCCTATCGGAGAATCCTTGTGGCTTCTGCCATCGCCATCCTGCTTTTTGTGCCGCCCTGTTGATTACATGGGCGACTGCCGTGATGTTGTCTGATTGGATCAGTACCGGCTGGTTTTGAAGCAGAGGCCTTGCTGGCCTCAGGGCATTGTAAATGGCCCTCAGATCCAGAATATTTATGTGTAGGGAAATAACCTGACTTGACCAAAGTCCCTGGAAGTTTCTTCCCTATGCGACTGCCCCCCAGCCTCAAAGGCTGGAATCCATGGTCACTAGGACCTAGTCCTGTATGCCGAACCTGCGGCCCTCTTGAAGATGGGCACTCTGCAGCCACCACAGTAGAGATACCCTGGTCCTTGGAGACAGGGTTATCAGCCTATGCATCGGAAGATGCGATCCGGACCACTTGTCCAACAGGTCCCTCTGAAAAGTCCACCTATGCTGTTGTAGCACTTTCCAAAATAGTGCTACCCCGACTACCAACTGCTCCTTGGACCTCGCCCTTATAACGAGATTGTCCAATTACGGGATAATTACAACTCCCTTTTTTTTGAAGGAGTATCATCATTTCGGCCATTACCTTGATAAAACACCCTCGGTGCCATGTACAGTCCAAACGGCAGTGTCTGGACTTGGTAATGGTAATCCTGTACCACAAATCTGAGGTACTCCTGGCGAGGATGGTAAATGGGGACATGCAGGTAAGCATCCTTGATGTCCCGGGATACCATGTAATCCCCCTCGTCCAGGCTTGCAATAACCGCCCTGAGCGATTCCATCTTGAACTTGAATTTTTTTATGTTCAAGGATTTTAAATATAAAATGGGTCACACCGAACCATGCGGTTTCGGTACCCCAACCCGTGTGGAATAGTAACCCCGTCCTTGTTGAAGTAGGGGCACCTTGAGTATTACCTGCTGGGAATACCGCTTATTAATTGCCTCTAGCACAGCCTCCCTGCTTGAGGGAGTTGTCAGCAAGGCATATTTTAGGAAACGGCTGGGGGGAGACATCTCGAATTCCAGCTTGTACCCCTGAAATACTACTTGGAAGAAACAGGGATCCACCTGTGAGCGAGCCCACTAATTGCTGAAATTTTTGAGGCGGCCCCCCACCGTACCTGGCTACACCTGTGGAGCACCCGCGTCATAATGTGTACTCACAGGAGGCGGGGGAAGAATCTTGATTCTGGGAACAGGCTGACTGGTGCAGCTTTTTCCCTCTACCCTTGTCTCTGTACAGAAAGGAAGCGCCATTTGACCCGCTTGCTTTTCTGAAGCCGAAAGGACTGTACCTTTTTCTGTGAGGAAACCTGAGGTAAAATTATTTCTTCCCAGCAGTTGCTGTGGATACGAGGTCCCAGAGACCATCCCCAAATAATTCCTCACTCTTATAAGGCTCTCTATGCGCTTTTTAAGTCAGCATCACCTGTCCAGTGACAGGTCTCTAATACCCTCCTGACAGAATGGACATTACATTTATTTTGGATGCCAGCCGGCAAAATATCCCTCTGTGCATCCCCCATATATAAGACAACGTCTTTAATATGTTTTTATGTTTGCCAACTATTATCCCTGTTTGACAGGGTCACCAACCACGCTGCAGCAGCACTATCTGCAGGTCTCAGTCTAGTACCTGAGTGTGTAAATACAGACTTCAGGATAGCCTCCTGTTTTTTTTTTTTTTTATCAACAGGTACCTATTAAAGTGGCCGTATCCTAAGACGGCAGTGCCACCTTTTTTGACAAACGTGTGAGCGCCTTATCCACCCTAGGGGATATCTCCCAGCGTAACTTATCCTCCTGGCGGGAAAGGGTACGCCATCAGTAACTTTTTATAAATTACCAGTTTCTTAACGGGGGAACCCACGCTTTTCACACACTTCATTTATTCATCTGATGGGGGAACAAAACACTGCCTGTTTTTTCTCCCCAAACCTAAAACCCATTTATAGAGGTTAAAGTCAGAAAGGTATAACACATTTTTTATTGCCGGGATCAAGTCACGGATTGGATTGTGTATATGTCTCCACCTTGTCGACACTGGAGTCAGACTCCGTGTCGACATCTGTGTCTGCCATCTGAGAGAGCGGGCGTTTTTGAGCCCCTGATGGCCTTTGAGACGCCTGGGCAGGCGCGGGCTGCGAAGCCGGCTGTCCCACAGCTGTTACGTCATCCACCCTTTTATGTAAGGAGTTGACACTGTCGGTTAATACCTTTTACCTCTCTATCCACTCTGGTGTCGGCCCCACAGGGGGCGACATCACATATATCGGCCTCTGTTCCGTCACCATATAAGCCTCCTCATTCAACATGTCGACACAGCCGTACCGACACACCGCAGACACACAGGGAATGCTCTAAACGAGGACAGGACCCACAAAAGCCCTTTGGGGGGACAGAGTGAGAGTATGCCAGCACACACCAGAGCGCTATATACTGCAGGGACTAACTGAGTTATGTCCCCTATAGCTTTATATCTATATATATAATGTATACTGCGCCTAAATTTAGTGCCCCCTCTCTCTTTTTTTAACCCTTGTAGACTGCAGGGGAGAGCCAGGGAGCTTCCCTCCAACGGAGCTGTGAGGGAAAATGGCGCCAGTGTGCTGAGGATAGGCTCCGCCCCTTTTTCGCGGCCTATTCTCCCGTTTTTTATGGACTTCTGGCAGGGGTATTTACCTCATATATAGCCCCTGGGGCTATATATTGAGGTATTTTTGCCAGCCACGGTGTTTTTATTGCTGCCTCAGGGCGCCCCCCCCCCAGCGCCCTGCACCCTCAGTGACCGGAGTATGAAGTGTGTGAGAGGAGCAATGGCGCACAGCTGCAGTGCTGTGCGCTACCTTGGTGAAGACTGAGTCTTCATGCCGCCGATTTTCCGGACCATCTTCTTGCTTCTGGCTCTGTAAGGGGGACGGCGGCGCGGCTCCGGGACCGAACATCAAGGCTGGGCCTGCGGTCGATCCCTCTGGAGCTAATGGTGTCCAGTAGCCTAAGAAGCCCAATCCGGCTGCAAGCAGGCGAGTTCGCTTCTTCTCCCCTTAGTCCCTCGCTGCAGTGAGCCTGTTGCCAGCAGGTCTCACTGACTATAACTTTCTAAGAGCTCAGGAGAGCCCCTAGTGTGCATCCAACCTCGGCCGGGCACGAAATCTAACTGAGGCTTGGAGGAGGGTCATAGTGGGAGGAGCCAGTGCACACCAGGTAGTCTAAGATCTTTCTAGAGTGCCCAGCCTCCTTCGGAGCCCGCTATTCCCCATGGTCCTTACGGAGTTCCCAGCATCCACTAGGACGTTAGAGAAATATAGTTACCCAGCCCCAGAACTCTGAGACTAGGCTGGCATTGGAAAATAGGGGGGGTGCACCCCCCTCTATCTTTCAATAATCAGTACTAGGCTGACACCATCTACCCCGGCTGGTTCAGCCTGGTGCTGGGCAATGGAAAATAGGAATGGGGGGGGTGCCATTTTTCTATACCAGCCTTGGCTCAGGTGGCGGTGCTGGTTATCATTTGGGGGGACCCCATGCCATTTTTTTACATTTTTCCAAAAATGTTTACACAACAAAGCCTGCACATATCAGGGTGATCTGTACAGTGCTTGACATCAGCTCGCCTGCCAGAGTCAAGTCTGTCGTTTGGGCGGGTTTCCATCAGATTTTGTTTGGTTTCTAAAGCAGATACTCTACAATTCTTCTGCGATGTAATCAGTAGCAGATTCTGCTTTTTGGCAGAATCTGCAGCTGATAATTAATAGGGTCCTTAGTCGCTACTACATCCACCTCTGAAACAGGCCCAAAGACGGTGCATTACGTGCTTGAATAAAGCTGCAAATTTCTGCTTGTATTAAAAGGGGAATTCAATGAGTTTGGTCCTGGAAGGAGAATTCATGGCAAATTTGCATTGCGAATTATGGGCCTAATACAGGTTGGATTGCAAATTGAATCGTTTCTCTGTTGGCCCCCACTATGCACACGCAGGTCCCGTCCTGCGCGTGTGTGTGCAGTTAATGCTAATGGTTAGCATTAACTGCGAACGCCTCTCCCTGATTGACAGGTGGACGCGTTTGCGGGGCGGATGGTCCGTTGTGTGGGCGGCGCAGACCTACTCACAGATTGCGATCAGCTCAGTCAGTTTAGTTCCTGGTTTGACGTCAAAAACACGCCCTGCGTTCGGCCAGCCACTCCCCCGTTTCTCCAGACACTCCCGCGTTTTCCCTGACAGGCCTGCGTTTTTTTAGCACACTCCCGGAAAACGCTCAGTTACCACCCAGAAACGCCCCTTTCTGGTCAATCACTCACCGATCAGCAGAGCGACTGAAAAGCGCCGCAGGATCCACAGCAAATCTACTAAGTTTTTAGTTAAATAACTAAGCGCGTGCGCCCTGCGTGCCTTGCGCATGCGCATTTTGCAACAAATCGCAGCATAGCGAAAATCGGCAAGAGCGAACAACTCGGAATGACCACCAAGGTTCTTTGTCTGCACCGCAGAGCAGATGCAATTGTATGGAAAATCTCTATTTTAACAGGTAAAAATGTGAGGACTTGCTTCAGAAACCCTTGGGCACCCTCCCTAATGATTAATTAGGCATTTGGTAGTTTTCAATTAGCAAAATTAAAGTATTTATTTCAATGAAAAATAGTTGCTTTTTGTCATGTAAAAAGAAAAAGAAAAACTTAAAGCGGCCTCAAATTACCCCCAAATCACCTTTTTTCTATTGTTTTCGGCATTTTTTTGTTAAATTCCTTTGAAATTAAACGAAATTTGTAAGCTTTTGGTTTATTTTACACTTTTTTTTTTTTTTTTTTAAATGCACAAATTAACAGTTTGGCACCTTTTAAAAAGGTGCAGTACTTTCCTTATGCCTTGTAACAGCCTTTCATTTGGTCCTACTAACGTTGCCACTTTTTTGTCTAGGAAGGACTCCTCACTTTTTCATGCAATTTTCTCAGTTCACTTTTTGGACAAAATTTGCAAGAGTAGGGTGAACTGTCATTTCTTGAATTGTGTGAATCTCAAGTGCGCACATGAAGGCGAAGTTGTGAATATAACACCTTATGCAAACTCGCACCTAACTAAATCCCCCCCTAAAGCTGGGTACACACTTAGGGGTATATTCAATTAAAGTCGGATCCATTCCGACATGAATCTGTCGGAATGGATCCGACAACCCCTATTCAATCCCCATCTTAATTCGACTTTTTCAAGTCGAATTAAGATGGGACACAGAGGAGGAGAGGGGGGTGAGCCGCGGGGGGACAGCCGGTGGGCACACAGGAGAGATCAGCGCTACCGTAGCGCTGCAGCAGGATGTCACTCAGCCGCCCGACCTCACGGCAGCTTCCACCCGGCTCCAGCAGCGTGCTGCTGTCCCCCCCGTGTCCCTGCGGCTCCCCCCCACCCCCCCTCCTCTGGGTCCATCTCATTCCGACATCATTTTGATGTCGGTTTGAGATGGTCGAAAAAATGGGGCCAAAACCTGTCGGATTTGGCCCCGTTTTCGACATCAACACATGGATCAGCAGCTATTTCGCCGATCCACGAGCTTTTAGACTTGTCGAAAAGGTTTGAATAGGTCGAATCAGGATTCGACCTTAAAAAGTCGAAAACTGCCGTCTTTTCGACAGACGGCAGTTTTTGACTGCAATTGAATATACCCCCAAGCGAGGTGTTCCCAGCCCAACATTGCTGCCGACGAGACCCGATACGGACTACAACTTGGGTGACATGCTGCTGCAGGGCCGACGGGAAGGGGGCAGGGGTCGCTAGCAACCCACAGGAGCATGCATATCATGGGTATACACTCAGTGTCGGACTGGGGAATGCTGTTGTAGGGTCCCATGCTTAAGGGTGTGGCCAGCCACCACAGAGGTTTGGCTAACTATTACAGAGTACTTGTTCTGTGCCCATTGGTAAATATATAATAAACCATGTTCTTATGAAGTATAATGTAACAATAAGAATTTACTCACCGGTAATTCTATTTCTCGTAGTCCGTAGTGGATGCTGGGTACTCCGTAAGGACCATGGGGATAGACGGGCTCCGCAGGAGACTGGGCACTTTTTAAAGAAAGATTAGGTACTACATCTGATGTGCACTGGCTCCTCCCTCTATGCCCCTCCTCCAGACCTCAGTTAGGGAAACTGTGCCCGGAAGAGCTGACATTACTAGGAAAGGATTTGGAATCCAGGGTAAGACTCAAACCAGCCACACCAATCACACCGTACAACTTGTGATAACTATACCCAGTTAACAGTATGAACAATAGCTGAGCCTCAGTCAACAGATGGCTCAGAACAATAACCCTATAGTTAAGCAATAACTATATACAAGTATGGCAGAAGTACGCACTTGGGACGGGCTCCCAGCATCCACTACGGACTACGAGAAATAGAATCACCGGTGAGTAAATTCTTATTTTCTCTGACGTCCTAGTGGATGCTGGGTACTCCGTAAGACCATGGGGATTATACCAAAGCTCCCAAACGGGCGGGAGAGTGCGGATGACTCTGCAGCACCGAATGAGCAAACTCAAGGTCCTCCTCAGCCAGGGTATCAAACTTGTAGAATTTTGCAAACGTGTTTGACCCCGACCAGGTAGCAGCTCGGCCAAGTTGTAAAGCCGAGACCCCTCGGGCAGCCGCCCAAGAAGAGCCCACCTTCCTCGTGGAATGGGCTTTGAATGATTTAGGATGCGGCAGTCCAGACGCAGAATGTGCAAGTTGAATCGTGCTACAGATCCAGCGAGCAATAGTCTGCTTTTAGAAGCAGGAGCACCCAGCTTGTTGGGTGCATGCAGGAAAAACAGTGAGTCAGTTTTTCTGACTCTTGCCGTCCTGGAAACAGATTTTCAGGGCCCGGACTACGTCCAGCAACTTGGAATCCTCCAAGTCCCGAGTAGCCGCAGGCACCACAATAGGTTGGTTCAAATGTAACGCTGATACCACCTTAGGGAGAAATTGGGTACGAGTCCTCAATTTTGCCCTGTCCATATGGAAGATCAGATAAGGGCTTTTACATGACAAAGCCGCCAATTCTGACACACACCTAGCCGAAGCCAAGGCCAAAAGCATGACCACTTTCCACGTGAGATACTTCAACTCCACGGTCTGAAGTGGCTCAAAACAATGCGATTTTAGGAAATCCAACACTACGTTGAGATCCCAAGGTGCCACTAGAGGCACAAAAAAGGGGCTGAATATGCAGCACTCCCTTAACAACGTCTGAACTTCAGGCAGCGTCTTTCCTAGCCTTTAACAGCGTAGGAATCACTTCATCTGGAACGCCCTTTTCCGTTAGGATCCGGCGTTCAACCGCCAAGCCTTCAAACGCAGCCGCGGTAAGTCTTGGAACAGACAGGGCCCCTGCAGTAACAGGTCCTGTCTGAGAGACAGAGGCCATGGGTCCTCCGAGATCATTTCTTGTAGTTCTGGGTACCAAGTTCTTCTTGGCCAAACCGGAACTACGAGTATAGTTCTTACTCCTTTTATTACTTACTATCCTCCGTACCTTGGGTATGAGAGGAAGAGGAGGGAACACATAAACCGACTGGTACACCCACGGTGTCACTAGTGCGTCCACAGGTATCGCCTGAGGGTCTCTTGACCTGGCGCAATACTTTTTTAGCTTTTTGTTGAGGCGGGACGCCATCATGTCCACCTGTGGCCGTTCCCAACGGTCTACAATCTGCGTGAAGACTTCTGGATGAAGTCCCCACTCTCCCGGGTGGAGGTCGTGCCTGCTGAGGAAGTCTGCTTCCTAGTTTTCCACACCCGGAATGAACACTGCTGACAGTGTTAGCACGTGATTCTCCGCCCATCGGAGAATCCTTGTGGCTTCTGCCAACGCCATCCTGCTTCTTGTGCCGCCTTGTCTGTTTACATGGGCGACAGCCGTGATGTTGTCTGAATGAATCAGCACCGGCTGGTTTTGAAGCAGGGGTTCTGCTTGACTTAGGGCATTGTAAATGGCCCTTAGGTCCAGAATATTTATGTGTAGGGAAGTCTCCTGACTCGACCATTGTCCTTGGGAGTTTCTTCCCTGAGTGACTGCTCCCCAACCTCGGAGGCTTGCATCCGTGGTCACAAGGACCCAGTCCTGAATGCCGAATCTGCGGCCCTCGAGAAGATGAGCACTCTGCAGCCACCACAGCAGAGACACCCTGGCCCTCGGAGACAGGGTGATCAGTCGATGCATCTGAAGATGCGATCCTCACTTGACTAACAGGTCCCACTGAAAGTTCCTTGCATGGAACCTGCCGAAGGGAATTGCTTCGTAAGAAGCTACCATCTTTCCCAGGACTCGCGTGCAATGATGCACCGACACCTGTTTTGGTTTCAGGAGGTCTCTGACCAGAGATGACAACTCCTTGGCCTTCTCCTCCAGGAGAAACACCTTCTTCTGTTCTGTGTCCAGAAACATGCCCAATATCAGCAGACGCGTCGTAGAAACCAGCTGCGACTTTGGGATATTCAGAATCCAGCCGTGCTGTTGTAGCACTTCCTGAGATAGTGCTACACCGATCAACAACTGCTCCTTGGACCTCGCCTTTATAAGGAGATCGTCCAAGTACGGGATAATTATAACTCCCTTCTTTCGAAGTAGTATCATCATATCGGCCATTACCTTGGTACACACCCTCGGTGCCGTGGACAGACCCAACGGCAACGTCTGGAATTGGTAATGGCAATTCTGTACCACAACCTTGAGGTACTCCTGGTGAGGTGGGTAAATGGGGACATGTAGGTAAGCATCCATGATGTCCAGTGACACCATAAAATCCCCCTCTTCCAGGCTTGCAATAACCGCCCTGAGCGATTCTATTTTGAACTTGAACTTCCTTATATAAGTGTTCAAGGATTTTAAGTTTAGAATGGGTCTCACCGAACCGTCTGGTTTCGGTATCACAAACATTGTGGAATAGTAATCTCGTCCCTGTTGAAGAAGAGGAACTTTGATCATCACCTGCTGGAGGTACAGCTTGTGAATTGCCGCCAGTACTACCTCCCTTTCCTTGGGAGTAGCAGGCAAGGCTGATTTGAGTTAACGGCGAGGGGGAGACGTCTCGAACTCCAGCTTGTATCCCTGAGATACCTGTAGAACCCAGAGATCCACCTGTGAGCGAACCCACTGGTCGCTGAAGTTCCGGAGACGGGCCCCCACCGCACCTGGCTCCACCTGTGGAGCCCCAGCGTCATGCGGTGGACTTAGTGGAAGCAGGGGAGGATATTTGTTCCTGGGAACTGGCTGTCTGGTGCAGCTTTTTCCCTCTACCCCTGGGCAGAAAGGACGCGCCTCTGACCCGCTTGCCTTTCTGAGGCCGAAAGGACTGTACTTGATAATACGGTGCTTTCTTAGGCTGTGAGGGAACCTGAGGTAAAAAAGTCGATTTCCCAGCTGTTGCTGTGGACACGAGGTCCGAGAGACCGTCCCCAAACAATTCCTCACCCTTATAAGGCAAAACTTCCATGTGCCTTTTAGAATCAGCATCACCTGTCCACTGCCGAGTCCATAATACTCTCCTGGCAGAAATGGACATTGCATTAATTCTAGTTGCCAGCCGGCAAATGTCCCTCTGTGCATCTCTCATATATAAGACTACGTCTTTAATATGCTCTATAGTTAGCAAAATAGTATCCCTGTCAAGGGAATCAATGTTATCTGACAGGGAATCAGACCATGCTGCTGCAGCACTACACATCCATGCTGAAGCAATAGCAGGTCTCAGTATAGTACCTGAGTGTGTATACACAGACTTCAGGATAGCCTCCTGCTTTCTATCTGCAGGCTCCTTTAAGGCGGCCGTATCCTGAGACGGCAGTGCCACCTTTTTTGATAAGCGTGTGAGCGCCTTGTCCACCCTAGGGGATGTCTCCCATCGTAACCTATCCGTTGGCGGGAAAGGGTACGCCATTAGTAACCGCTTAGAAATCACTAGTTCCTTATCTGGGGAACACCACGCTTCTTCACACAATTCATTTAGCTCATCAGATGGGAGAAAAGTCACTGGCTGCTTTTTCTCCCCAAACATAATACCCTTTTTTGTGGTAACCGGGTTAATGTCAGAAATGTGCCACACATTTTTCATTGCCGTAATCATACATCGGATGGTTCTTGTGGATTGTACATTTGTCTCATCCTCGTCGACACTGGAGTCAGACTCCGTGTCGACATCTGTGTCTGCCATCTGAGGTAGCGGGCGTTTTTGAGCCCCTTATGGCCTCTGAGACGTTTGGGCAGGCGCTGGCTGAGATGCCGGCTGTCCCAAAGCTGTTACGTCTTTGAACTTTTTAGGCAAGGAGTTGACACTGTCGGTTAATACCTTCCACATATCCATCCACTCTGGTGTCGGCCCCGCAGGGGGCGACATCACACTCGGCTCCTGCTCCGCCTCCACGTAAGCGTCCTCATCAAACATGTCGACACAGCCGTACCGACACACCGCACACACACACACAGGGAATGCTCTGACTGAGGACAGGACCCCACAAAGTCCTTTGGGGAGACAGAGAGAGAGTATGCCAGCACACACCACAGCGCTATATAACCAGGGATTTACACTAAAGTGAGTGATTTTTCCCTATAGCAGCTTATAATACACAGTTTGCGCCTAAATTTAGTGCCCCCCCTCTCTTTTTTACCCTTGAAGCCTGGAAACTGCAGGGGAGAGCCTGGGGAGCTGCCTTCCAGCGGAGCTGTGAAGAGAAAATGGCGCCTGTGTGCTGAGGAAGATAGCCCCGCCCCTTTCTCGGCGGACTTCTCCCGCTTTTTTACATGCTTTATGGCGGGGGATTATGCACATATACAGTATATTAGCTGTATTATGTGCTATTTAGCCATGTAAGGTACTCTAATTGCTGCCCAGGGCGCACCCCCCCAAGCGCCCTGCACTCATCAGTGACCGGAGTGTGTGGTGTGCAGAGGGAGCAATGGCGCACAGCTGCAGTGCTGTGCGCTACCTTAATGAAGACCGGAGTCTTCAGCCGCCGATTTTCAACTTCTCTTCGGTTCTTCTGGCTCAGCAAGGGGGACGGCGGCGCGGCTCCGGGACCGGACGACCGAGAACTGGGCCTGTGTTCGATCCCTCTGGAGCTAATGGTGTCCAGTAGCCTAAGAAGCCCAAGCTAGCTGCAAGCAGGTAGGTTCGCTTCTCTCCCCTCAGTCCCACGTAGCAGTGAGTCTGTTGCCAGCAGATCTCACTGAAAATAAAAAACCTAACAAATACTTTCTTTCTAGGAAGCTCAGGAGAGCCCCTAGAGTGCATCCAGCTCTGGCCGGGCACAGATTCTAACTGAGGTCTGGAGGAGGGGCATAGAGGGAGGAGCCAGTGCACACCAGATGTAGTACCTAATCTTTCTTTAAAGAGTGCCCAGTCTCCTGCGGAGCCCGTCTATCCCCATGGTCCTTACGGAGTACCCAACATCCACTAGGACGTCAGAGAAAATAAGATTTTACTCACCGGTAAATCTATTTCTCGTAGTCCGTAGTGGATGCTGGGAACTCCGTAAGGACCATGGGGAATAGCGGCTCCGCAGGAGACTGGGCACAACTAAAGAAAACTTTAGGACTACCTGGTGTGCACTGGCTCCTCCCACTATGACCCTCCTCCAGACCTCAGTTAGGATACTGTGCCCGGAAGAGCTGACACAATAAGGAAGGATTTTGAATCCCGGGTAAGACTCATACCAGCCACACCAATCACACCGTATAACTCGTGATATTATACCCAGTTAACAGTATGAAATATAACTGAGCCTCAGTAACAGATGGCTCATAACAATAACCCTTTAGTTAGGCAATAACTATATACAAGTATTGCAGACAATCCGCACTTGGGACGGGCGCCCAGCATCCACTACGGACTACGAGAAATAGATTTACCGGTGAGTAAAATCTTATTTTCTCTAACGTCCTAAGTGGATGCTGGGAACTCAGTAAGGACCATGGGGATTATACCAAAGCTCCCAAACGGGAGGGAGAGTGCGGATGACTCTGCAGCACCGAATGAGCAAACTCAAGGTCCTCCTCAGCCAGGGTATCAAACTTTTGCAAAAATGTTTGAACACGACCAAGTAACAGCTCGGCAAAGTTGTAAAGCCGAGACCCCTCGGGCAGCCGCCCAAGAAGAGCCCACTTCCCTCGTGGAATGGGCTTTTACAGATTTAGGGTGCGGCAGTCCAGCCGCAGAATGTGCAAGTTGAATCGTGCTATAGATCCAGCGAGCAATAGTCTGCTTAGAAGCAGGAGCACCCAGCTTGTTGGGTGCATACAGGATAAATAGCAAGTCAGTTTTCCTGACTCCAGCCGTCCTGGAAACATATATTTTCAGGGCCCTGACTACGTCCAGTAACTTGGAGTCCTCCAAGTCCCACGTAGCCGCAGGCACCACAATAGGTTGGTTCACATGAAAAGCTGATACCACCTTAGGAAGGAATTGGGAACGAGTCCTCAATTCCGCCCTATCCTTATGAAATCAGATAAGGGCTTTTGCATGACAAAACCTCCAATTCTGATACACGCCTGGCTGACGCCAAGGCCAACAGCATGACCACTTTCCACGTGAGGTATTTTAGCTCTACGGATTTAAGTGGCTCAACCCAATGCGACTTCAGGAAATCCAACACCACGTTGAGATCCCACTAGAGGCACAAACGGGGGCTGAATATGCAGCACTCCCTTAACAAAAGTCTGAACTTCAGGCAGTGAAGCCAGTTCTTTTTGGAAGAAAATGTACAGAGCCGAAATCTGGACCTTAATGGAACCCAATTTTAGGCCTGTAGTCACTTCTGACTGTAGGAATTGCAGAAATCGACCCAGTTGAAATTCCTCCGTTGGGGCCTTCCTGGCCGCACACCAAGCAACATATTTTTGCCATATGCGGTGTTGTTCGATCACATCTTTCCTAGCCTCAATCAGCGTAGGAATGACTTCCTCCGGAATGCCTTTTTCCTTTAGGATCCGGTGTTCAACCGCCATGCCGTCAAACACAGCCGTGGTAAGTCTTGGAACAGGCAGGGCCCCTGATGCAGCAGGTCCTGTCTGAACGGCAGAGGCCATGGGTCCTCTGAGATCATTTTTTTTTTAAGTTCTGGGTACCAAGCTCTTCTTGGCCAATCCGGAACCACGAGTATAGTTCTCACTCCTCTCCGTCTTAGTATTCTCAGTACCTTGGGTAAGAGAGGCAAAGGAAGGAACACATACACCGACTGGTACACCCACGGTGTTACCAGAGCGTCCACAGCTATCGCCTGAGGGTCCCTTGACCTGGCGCAATATTTTTTTAGCTTTTTGTTGAGGCGGGACGCCATCATGTCCACCTGTGGCCTTTCCCAATGGTGTACAATCATTTTGAAGACTTCTGGATGAAGTCCCCACTCTCCCGGGTGGAGGTCGTGCCTGCTGAGAACGTCTGCTTCCCAGTTGTCCACTCCGGGAATGAACACTGCTGACAGTGCTAACCCATGATTTTCCGCCCATCGGAAAATCCTTGTGGCTTCTGCCATCACCATCCTGCTTCTTGTGCCGCCCTGCTGGTTTACATGGGCGACCGCCGTGATGTTGTCTGACTGGATCAGCACCGGCTGGTGTTGAAGCAGGGGTCTAGCCTGACTTAGGGCATTGTGAATGGCCCTTAGTCCCAGAATATTTATGTGTAGGGAAGTCTCCTGACTTGACTATAGTCCTTGGAAGTTTCTTCCCTGTGTGACTGCCCCCCCCAGCCTCGAAAGCTGGCATCCGTGGTCACCAGGACCCAGTCCTGTATGCCGAATCTGCGGCCCTCTAGAAGATGAGCACTCTGCAGCCACCACAACAGCGACACCCTGGCCCTTGGGGACAGGGTTATCAGCCGATGCATCTGAAGATGCGACCCGGACCACTTGTCCAACAGATCCCACTGGAAGGTCCTTGCATGGAACCTGCCGAATGGAATTTCTTCGTAAGAAGCTACCATCTTTCCCAGGACTCGCGTGCATTGATGCACCGACACCTGTATTTGTATTAGGAGGTCTCTGACTAGAGATGACAACTCCTTGGCCTTCTCCTCCGAGAGAAAACCTTTTTCCTGTTCTGTGTCCAGAACCATACCCAGGAACAGTAGACGCGTCGTAGGAACCAGCTGCGACTTTGGACTATTCAGAATCCAGCCGTGCTGTTGTAGCACTTCCCGAGATAGTGCTACTCTGACGAACAACTGCTCCCTGGACCTCGCCTTTATAAGGAGATCGTCCAAGTACGGGATAATTAGAACTCCCTTTTTTTGAAGGAGTATCATCATTTCGGCCATTACCTTGGTAAATACCCTCGGTGCCGGGGACAGACCAACGGCAACGGCTGGAATTGGTAATGACAGTCCTGTACCACAATTTTGAGGTACTCCTGGTGAGGAGGGTAAATGGGGACATGCAGGTAAGCATCCTTGATGTCCAGTGATACCATGTAATCCCCTTCGTCCAGGCTTGCAATAACCGCCCTGAGCGATTCCATTTTGAACTTGAACCTTCGTATATAAGTGTTCAAGGATTTCAATTTTAGAATGGGTCTCACCGAACCGTCTGGTTTCGGTACCACCAACATTGTGGAATTTTATTAACCCCGTCCTTGTTGAAGGAGGGGAACTTTGATTATCACCCGCTGGAAGTACAGCTTATGAATTGCCGCCAGTACTACCTCTCCTCGAGGGCAGCAGGCAAGGCTGATTTGAGGTAACGGCGAGGGGGAGTCGCCTCGAACTCCAGCTTGTATCCCTGTGATACTACTTGCAGAACCCAGAGATCCACCTGTGAGCGAGCCCACTGGTCGCTGAAGTTCCCGAGACGCGCCCCCACCGCACCTGGCTCCACCTGTGGAGCCCCAGCGTCATGCGGTGGACTCAGAGGAAGCGGGGGAAGATTTTTGATCCTGGGAACTGGCTGTCTGGTGCAGCTTTTTCCCTCTTCCCTTGTCTCTGTGCAGAAAGGAAGCGCCTTTGACCCGCTTGCTTTTCTGAAGCCGAAAGGACTGTACCTTATAATACGGTGCTTTCTTAGGCTGTGAGGAAACTTGAGGTAAATTTTTTCCTTCCCAGCTGTTGCTGTGGATATGAGGTCCCAGAGACCATCCCCAAACAATTCCTCACCCTTATAAGGCAGAATCTTCATGTGCCTTCTTAAGTCAGCATCGCCTGTCCACTGCCGGGTCCCTAATACCCTCCTGGCAGAATGGACATTACATTAATTCTGGATGCCAGCCGGCAAATATCCCTCTGTGCATCCCTCATATATAAGACGACGTCTTTAATATGCTCTATGGTTAGCAAATAGTATCCCTGTCCTAACAGGGTAATAGACCACGCTGCAGCAGCACTATCCATGCTGAGGCAATTGCAGGTCTCAGTATAGTACCCGAGTGTGTATATAGACTTCAGGATAGCCTCCTGCTTTTTATCAGCAGGCTCCTTCAAAGTGGCCGTATTCTAAGACGGCAGTGTCACCTTTTTTGACAAACGTGTGAGCGCCTTATCCACCCTAGGGGATATCTCCCAACGTGACCTATCCTCTGGCGGGAAAGGGTACGCCATTAGTAACTTTTTAGAAATTACTAGTTTCTTATCGGGGGAACCCACGCTTCTTCACACACTTCATTCACTCATCTGATGGGGGAACAAAACACTGTCTGCTTTTTCTCCCCAACATAAAACCCCTTTTGGTACCTGGGTTAATGTCAAAAATATGTAACACATTTTTCATTGCCGAGATCATGCAACGGATGTTCCTAGTGGATTGTGTATATGTCTCAACCTCGTCGACACTGGAGTCAGACTCCGTGTCGACATCTGTGTCAGCAATCTGAGGTAGCGGGCGTTTTTGAGCCCCTGATGGCCTTTGAGACGCCTGGGCAGGCGCGGGTTGAGAAGCCGGCTGTCCCACAGCTGTTACGTCATCCAGCCTTTTATGTAAGGAGTTGACACTGTCGGTTAATACCTTCCACCTATCCATCCACTCTGGTGTCGGCCCCACAGGGGGCGACATCACATTTATCGGCATCTGCTCCGCCTCCACATAAGCCTCCTCATCAACCATGTCGACACAGCCGTACCGACACACCGCACACACACAGGGAATGCTCTGACTGAGGACAGGACCCCACAAAGTCCTTTGGGGAGACAGAGAGAGAGTATGCCAGCACACACCAGAGCGCTATATAATGCAGGGATTCACACTACCCACAGTGATTTTTTTCCCTTATAGCTGCTATAATACACAGATTTGCGCCTAAATTTAGTGCCCCCCTCTCTTTTTAACCCTTTGAGCCTGAAAACTACAGGGGAGAGCCTGGGGAGCTGTCTTCCAGCTGCACTGTGAAGAGAAAATGGCGCCAGTGTGCTGAGGGAGATAGCCCCGCCCCTTTTTCGGCTGACTTTTCTCCCGCTTTTTTATGGATCCTGGCAGGGGTATTTTACACATATATAACCTCTAGGACTATATATTGTGCTTATTTTGCCAGACAAGGTGTTAATATTGCTGCTCAGGGCGCCCCCCCCCCCCAGCGCCCTGCACCCATCAGTGACCGGAGTGCGAGGTGTGCATGAGGAGCAATGGCGCACAGCTGCAGTGCTGTGCGCTACCTTGTTGAAGACCGAAGTCTTCTGCCGCCGATTTTCAGGACCATCTTCATGCTTCTGGCTCTGTAAGGGGGACGGCGGCGCGGCTCCGGGACCGAACAATCGAGGTCGGGTCCTGTGTTCGATCCCTCTGGAGCTATTGGTGTCCAGTAGCCTAAGAAGCCCAAACTAGCTCCAATCAGGTAGGTTCGCTTCTTCTCCCCTTAGTCCCTCGTAGCAGTGAGTCTGTTGCCAGCAGATCTCACTGAAAATAAAAAACCTAAAAATAAGATTTTACTCACCGGTAAATCTATTTCTCGTAGTCCGTAGTGGATGCTGGGACTCCGTAAGGACCATGGGGAATAGCGGCTCAGCAGGAGACTGGGCACAACTAAAGAAAGCTTTAGGACTACCTGGTGTGCACTGGCTCCTCCCACTATGACCCTCCTCCAGACCTCAGTTAGGATACTGTGCCCGGAAGAGCTGACACAATAAGGAAGGATTTTGAATCCCGGGTAAGACTCATACCAGCCACACCAATCACACCGTATAACTCGTGATACTATACCCAGTTAACAGTATGAAATATAACTGAGCCTCTCAACAGATGGCTCAACAATAACCCTTTAGTTAGGCAATAACTATAAACAAGTATTGCAGACAATCCGCACTTGGGATGGGCGCCCAGCATCCACTACGGACTACGAGAAATAGATTTACCGGTGAGTAAATTCTTATTTTCTCTGACGTCCTAAGTGGATGCTGGGACTCCGTAAGGACCATGGGGATTATACCAAAGCTCCCAAACGGGCGGGAGAGTGCGGATGACTCTGCAGCACCGAATGAGCAAACTCTAGGTCCTCCTCAGCCAGGGTATCAAACTTGTATACTCTTGCAAAAATGTTTGAACCCGACCAAGTAACAGCTCGGCAAATTTGTAAAGCCGAGACCCCTCGGGCAGCCGCCCAAGAAGAGCCCACTTTCCTCGTGGAATGGGCTTTTACAGATTTAGGGTGCGGCAGTCCAGCCGCAGAATGTGCAAGTTGAATCGTGCTACAGATCCAGCGAGCAATAGTCTGCTTAGAAGCAGGAGCACCCAGCTTGTTGGGTGCATACAGGATAAATAGCGAGTCAGTTTTCCTGACTCCAGCCGTCCTGGAAACATATACTTTTCAGGGCCCTGACTACATCCAGTAACTTGGAATCCTCCAAGTCCCAAGTAGCCGCAGGCACCACAATAGGTTGGTTCACATGAAAAACTGATACCACCTTAGGAAGGAATTGGGAACGAGTCCTCAATTCCGCCTTATCCATATAAAATACAGATAAGGGCTTTTGCATGACAAAGCCGCCAATTCTGATACACGCCTGGCCGACGCCAAGGCCCACAGCATGACCACTTTCCACGTGAGGTATTGTAGCTCCACGGATTTAAGTGGCTCAACCCAATGCGACTTCAGGAAATCCAACACCACGTTAAAATCCCACGGTGCCACTGGAGGCACAAACGAGGGCTGACTATGCAGCACTCCCTTAACAAAAGTCTGAACTTCAGGCAGTGAAGCCAGTTCTATTTTGGAAGAAAATCGATAGAGCCGAAATCTGGACCTTAATGGAACCCAATTTTAGGCCCATAGTCACCTCTGACTGTAGGAAGTGCAGAAATCGACCTAGCTGAAATTCTTACTTTGGGGCCTTCCTGGCCTCACAGCACGCAACATATTTCCGCCATATGCGGTGATAATGGTTTGCGTTCACTTCTTTCCTAGCTTTAATTAGCGTAGGGATAACTTCCTCCGGAATACCCTTTTCCTTCAGGATCCGGCGTTCAACCGCCATGCCGTCAAACGCAGCCGCGGTACGTCTTGGAATAGACAGGCCCCCTGCTGCAGCAGGTCCTGTCTGAGCGGCAGAGGCCATGGGTCCTCTGAGATCATTTCTTGGAGTTCTGGGTACCAAGCTCCTCTTGGGCAATCCGGAACAATGAGTATAGTTCTTACTCCTCTCCTTCTTATTATTCTCATTACCCTGGGTAAGAGAGGCAGAGAAGGGAACACATACACCGACTGGTACACCCACGGTGTTACCAGAGCGTCCACAGCTATCGCCTGAGGGTCCCTTGACCTGGCGCAATATCTTTGTAGCTTTTTGTTGAGGCGGGACGCCATCATGTCCACCTGTGGCCGACAGTGCTAACACATGATTTTCCGCCCATCGGAGAATCCTTGTGGCTTCTGCCATCGCCATCCTGCTTCTTGTGCCGCCCTGTCGGTTTACATGAGCGACCGCCGTGATGTTGTCTGACTGGATCAGCACCGGTCGGTGTTGAAGCAGGGGTCTAGCCTGACTTAGGGCATTGTGAATGGCCCTTAGTTCCAGAATATTTATGTGTAGGGAAGTCTCCTGACTTTTCCATAGGCCTTGGAAGTTTCTTCCCTGTGTGACTGCCCCCCAGCCTCGAAGGCTGGCATCCGTGGTCACCAGGACCCAGTCCTGTATGCCGAATCTGCGGCCCCCTAGAAGATGAGCACTCTGCAGCCACCACAACAGCGACACCCTGGCCCTTGGAGACAGGGTTATCCGCCGATGCATCTGAAGATGCGACCCGGACCACTTGTCCAACAGATCCCACTGGAGGATCCTTGCATGGGACCTGGCGAATGGAATTTCTTCGTAAGAAGCTACCATCTTTCCCAGGGCTCGCGTGCATTGATGCACCTACACCTGTATTTGTATTAGGAGGTCTCTGTCTAGAGACGACAACTCCCTGGACTTCTCCTCCGGGAGAAACCCTTTTTATCCTGTTCTGTGTCCAGAACCATACCCAGGAACAGTAGACGCGTCGTAGGAACCAGCTGTGACTTTGGAATATTCAGAATCCAGCCGTGCTGTTGTAGCACTTCCCGAAATAGTGCTACTCCGACGAACAACTGCTCCCTGGACCTCGCCTTTATAAGGAGATCGTCCAAGTACGGGATAATTATTTCGGCCATTACCTTGGTAAATACCCTCGGTGCCGGGGACAGACCAACGGCAACGTCTGGAATTGGTAAAGACAATCCTGTACCACAATTTTGAGGTACTCCTGGTGAAGAGGGTAAATAGGGACATGCAGGTAAGCATCCTTGATGTCCAGTGATACCCTGAAATTATCCAGGCTTGCAATAATCGCCCTGAGCGATTCCATTTTGAACTTGAACCTTCGTATATAAGTGTTCAAGGATTTCAATTTTAGAATGGGTCTCATCGAACCGTCTGGTTTCGGCACCACAACATTTTGGAATAGTAACCCCGGCCTTGTTGAAGGAGGGGTACCTTGATTTCACCTGCTGGAAGTACAGCTTGTGAATTGCCGCCAGTACTACCTTTCTCCGAGGGCAGCAGGCAAGGCTGATGTGAGGTAACTGCGAGGGGGAGTCGCCTCGAACTCCAGCCTGTATCCCTGTGATACTACTTGCAGAACCTAGGGATCCACCTGTGGGCAAGCCCACTGGTCCCTGAAGTTCCCGAGACGCGCCCCCACCGCACCTGTCTCCACCTGTGGAGCCCCAGCGTCATGCGGTGGACTCAGAGGAAGCGGGGGAAGATTTTTGATCCTGGGAACTGGCTGTCTGGTGCAGCTTTTTCCCTCTTCACTTGTCTCTGTGCAGAAAGGAAGCGCCTTTGACCCGCTTGCTTTTCTGAAGCCGAAAGGACTGTACCTGATAACACAGTGCTTTCTTAGGCTGTGAAGAAACCTGAGGTAAAAAAATTTCTTCCCAGCTGTTGCTGTGGATACGAGGTCCCAGAGACCATCCCCAAACAATTCCTCACCCTTATAAGGCAGAATCTCCATGTGCCTTTTAAAGGCAGCATCACCTGTCCACTGCCGGGTCTCTAATACCCTCCTGGCAGAATGGACATTGCATTAATTCTGGATGCCAGCCGGCAAATATCCCTCTGTGCATCCTTCATATATAAGACGACGTCTTTAATATGCTCTATGTTAGCAAAATATTATCCCTGTCTAAGGTATTAATATTATCTGACAGGGTATCAGACCACGCTGCAGCAGCACTATTTATGCTGAGGCAATTGCAGGTCTCAGTATAGAATCTGAGTGTGTATATACAGACTTCAGGATAGCCTCCTGCTTTTTATCAGCAGGCTCCTTCAAGGTGGCCGTATCCTAAGACGGCAGTGCCACCTTTTTTGACAAACGTGTGAGCGCCTTATCCACCCTAGGGGATATCACCCAACGTGACCTATCCTCTGGCGGGAAAGGGTACGCCATTAGTAACTTTTTAGAAATTACCAGTTTCTTATCGGGGGAACCCACGCTTCTTTACACACTTCATTCACTCATCTGACGGGGGAACAAAACACTGGCTGCTTTTTCTCCCCAAAAATAAAACCCCTTTTATGTGGTACTTGGGTTCATGTCAGAATGTGCAACACATTTTTCATTGCCGAGATCATGTAACGGATGTTCCTAGTGGATTGTGTATATAGCTCAACCTCGTCGACACTGGAGTCAGACTCCGTGTCGACATCTGTGTCTGCCATCTGAGGTAACGGGCGTTTTTTTTGAGCCCCTGATGGCCTTTGAGACGCCTGAGCAGGCGCGGGCTGAGAAGCCGGCTGTCCCACAGCTGTTACGTCATCCAGCCTTTTATGTAAGGAGTTGACATTGTCGGTTAATACCTTCCACCTATCCATCAACTCTGGTGTCGGCCCCACAGGGGGCGACATCCCATTTATCGGCCTCTGCTCCGCCTCCACGTAACCTTCCTCATCCAACATGTCGACACAGCCGTACCGATACACCGCACACACACAGGGAATGCTCTGTTTGGGGAGACAGAGAGAGAGTATGCCAGAACACACCAGAGCGCTATATAATGCAGGGATTAACACTATAACTGAGTGATTTTTCCCCCAATAGCTGCTTGTATACATATATTGCGCCTAAATTTAGTGCCCCCCCTCTCTTTTTAACCCTTTGAGCCTGAAAACTACAGGGGAGAGCCTGGGGAGCTGTCTTCCAGCTGCACTGTGAAGAAAAAATGGCGCCAGTGTGCTGAAGGAGATAGCCCCGCCCCTTTTTCGGCGGACTTTTCTCCCGCTTTTTTCATGGATTCTGGCAGGGGTAATTTATCACATATATAGCCCTGGGACTATATATTGTGATGATTTGCCAGCCAAGGTGTCTTATATTGCCCTCAGGGCGCCCCCCCCCCAGCGCCCTGCACCCATCAGTGACCGGAGTGTGAGGTGTGCATGAGGAGCAATGGCGCACAGCTGCAGTGCTGTGCGCTACCTTGTTGAAGACAGAAGTCTTCTGCCGCCGATTTTCCGGAACACTTCTTGCTTCTGGCTCTGTAAGGGGGCCGGCGGCGCGGCTCCGGGACCGAACACCAAGGTCGGGTCCTGCGGTCGATCCCTCTGGAGCTAATGGTGTCCAGTAGCCTAAGAAGCCCAAACTACCACCAGTTAGGTAGGTTCGCTTCTTCTCCCCTTAGTCCCTCGCTGCAGTGAGTCTGTTGCCAGCAGATCTCACTGTAAAATAAAAAACCTAAAATATACTTTCTTTCTAGGAGCTCAGGAGAGCCCCTAGTGTGCATCCAGCTCAGCCGGGCACAAGATTCTAACTGAGGTCTGGAGGAGGGTCATAGTGGGAGGAGCCAGTGCACACCAGGTAGTCCTAAAGCTTTCTTTAGTTGTGCCCAGTCTCCTGCGGAGCCGCTATTCCCCATGGTCCTTACGGAGTTCCCAGCATCCACTTAGGACGTTAGAGAAATATGTATAATGCATAATTCATGTGCACAAGGATAGAGTCTGGAACCTGATCCCTAGAGGAGGAGAGCCCACAGGCAGTGGGGCCTACCGGTGGTTTCCCCTGTGGGCCAGTCCGACCCTGTATACACTAGACGATGTACCCGATATGTCGCTGCACCACCCCTATACATCAGCTGTGATCATTATCACTCCAGGTTTACACCAGACCTATCTCAGGTGCAAGAGATCAGTCTGATATCACCCACTTTGTGGCAACTCTGAATCATGTCCCATACCCGAGCAACAATTAATAATAGCCTAGGTTTCTTATTCAAAAATATTCCCTTAGGAAAGAATGGGACAAATGGGGAGAAATCCAAACATGACTAGAGCCATCACCAGCCATACATCGAATTGCTGTGCTGAGGGCCAGCTCATGTGCAGGAAACTTACAATACATAGAACACAGGACACTGCTCACACACTTGCAGAACAGGCAGATACAGCACCAGTACTCAGTCATGTTTATACATCTGGACTTATTAACATAGTCGTGAATAAAAAGGATAGGTCATTGTTTTTATCAGAGGGTTTTTTTGAAGGGGGGGTTTAATGGAAAGAATAGTGCACTTCAGTTAATAAGGACAAACAACAAGGTCTAATGTGTGACTCCAACTTCAGGTCAGAGCTAATCTATAAAAATGCCGCACTTATGCTGCGATTATCTGCGACACCTCCAGAACCAGGACTGCAGCCGCCTGCTTTCCAAAAAGAAACCTATTATGAATTAGTAGATCTTTAAGCCTTGCTCTACCCACCAGACCCACACACAGAGAGCGCATTCCCCACGCGCACCCCCGTCCCGGGGGTAATATATACGGCGCACACGGTGTTACACGGGAGTGTAACAGGAATTACTGTGTGACAGGCACTGATGTTGGGACTAGTGTATGGCCCAAGCCTCACACTCCCGAGGTACAGACCCACCGAACAGATGGCCTGCACTCAGTACTGCTACTTACTGTTTCCCGGGAGCCGCCATCTTGACCAAGACTCACGCAGGCGCTGTGTTAGAGACGGCACATTCCTAAAAAACGCCAGTTTAAGGGCCACATTTACCGGCCAGGACACTGGTCCTAAATCTCAGACCACCCGGCCACGCTGGAAGGAATATTTGTATAATTGTATCACCTGCTAAATTGAAGTGAAAGAGTCAGTGTAGCGAATCTGCAGTTTCTAATGTCAGACTAGTGGGGGTTGCTATGTTTACCGTGGCAGTTCTCTCCCTGACAGGCTGTGTGTTGCTCAGTTCATTGGTTATGTATTAGTAGTCAATATGTGCTAGGCGGGCTAGCACAGGAGCCTCTATGCTTCTGCACGTTGTGTATTATGGGGGTAATTCCAAGTTGATCGCAGCAGGATTTTTGATAGCAATTGGGCAAAACCATGTGCACTGCAGGGGAGGCAGATATAACATGTGCAGAAAGAGTTAGATTTGGGAGGGTTATTTTATTTCTCTAACGTCCTAAGTGGATGCTGGGGACTCCGTCAGGACCATGGGGAATAGCGGCTCCGCAGGAGACAGGGCACAAAAGTAAAAGCTTTAGGATCAGGTGGTGTGCACTGGCTCCTCCCCCTATGACCCTCCTCCAAGCCTCAGTTAGATTTTTGTGCCCGGCCGAGAAGGGTGCAATCTAGGTGGCTCTCCTAAAGAGCTGCTTAGAGTAAAAGTTTTGTTAGGTTTTTTTATTTTCAGTGAGTCCTGCTGGCAACAGGCTCACTGCATCGAGGGACTTAGGGGAGAGAAGTGAACTCACCTGCGTGCAGGATGGATTGGCTTCTTAGGCTACTGGACACCATTAGCTCCAGAGGGAGTCGGAACACAGGTCTCACCCTGGGGTTCGTCCCGGAGCCGCGCCGCCGACCCCCTTGCAGATGCCGAAAAGTGAAGAGGTCCAGAAACCGGCGGCAGAAGACTTTTCAGTCTTCATAAGGTAGCGCACAGCACTGCAGCTGTGCGCCATTGTTGTCAGCACACTTCATAGCAGCGGTCACTGAGGGTGCAGGGCGTTGGGGGGGCGCCCTGGGCAGCAATGATAGTACCTTATTCTGGCTAAAAATACATCACATATAGCCCCTGGGGGCTATATGGATGTATTTAACCCCTGCCAGGTCTCAAAAAAACGGGAGAAGAAGCCCGCCGAAAAGGGGGCGGGGCCTATTCTCCTCAGCACACAGCGCCATTTTCCCTCACAGAAATGCTGGTGGGAAGGCTCCCAGGCTCTCCCCTGCACTGCACTACAGAAACAGGGTTAAAACAGAGAGGGGGGGCACTTATTTGGCGATCTGACTATATATATTAAAATGCTATAAGGGAAAAACACTTATATAAAGGTTGTCCCTGTATAATTATAGCGTTTTTGGTGTGTGCTGGCAAACTCTCCCTCTGTCTCCCCAAAGGGCTAGTGGGGTCCTCTATCAGAGCATTCCCTGTGTGTGTGCTGTGTGTCGGTACGTGTGTGTCGACATGTATGAGGACGATGTTGGTGAGGAGGCGGAGCAATTGCCTGTAATGGTGATGTCACTCTCTAGGGAGTCGACACCGGAATGGATGGCTTATTTAAGGAATTACGTGATAATGTCAACACGCTGCAAGGTCGGTTGACGACATGAGACGGCCGGCAAACCAATTAGTACCTGTCCAGGCGTCTCAAACACCGTCAGGGGCGTTAAAACGTCCTTTCTCTATCGTCCTAGTGGATGCTGGGGTTCCTGAAAGGACCATGGGGAATAGCGGCTCCGCAGGAGACAGGGCACAAAAAGTAAAGCTTTAGGATCAGGTGGTGTGCACTGGCTCCTCCCCCTATGACCCTCCTCCAAGCCAGTTAGATTTTTGTGCCCGGCCGAGAAGGGTGCAATTCTAGGTGGCTCTCATAAAGAGCTGCTTAGAGAGTTTAGCTTAGGTTTTTTATTTTACAGTGATTCCTGCTGGCAACAGGATCACTGCAACGAGGGACAGAGGGGAGAAGAAGTGAACTCACCTGCGTGCAGGATGGATTGGCTTCTTGGCTACTGGACATGAAGCTCCAGAGGGACGATCACAGGTACAGCCTGGATGGTCACCGGAGCCACGCCGCCGGCCCCCTCACAGATGCTGAAGCAAGAAGAGGTCCAGAATCGGCGGCTGAAGACTCCTGCAGTCTTCTTAAGGTAGCGCACAGCACTGCAGCTGTGCGCCATTTTCCTCTCAGCACACTTCACACGGCAGTCACTGAGGGTGCAGGGCGCTGGGGGGGGGCGCCCTGGGAGGCAAATGAAAACCTTTAAAAAGGCTAAAAATACCTCACATATAGCCCCAGAGGCTATATGGAGATATTTACCCCTGCCTAAATGTACTAAATAGCGGGAGACGAGCCCGCCGGAAAAGGGGCGGGGCCTATCTCCTCAGCACACGGCGCCATTTTCTGTCACAGCTCCGCTGGTCAGGAAGGCTCCCAGGTCTCTCCCCTGCACTGCACTACAGAAACAGGGTATAACAGAGAGGGGGGGCAAAATAAATGGCTATATATATATATATTAATATAAAAGCAGCTATAAGGGAGCACTTAATCATAAGGCTATCCCTGTCATATATAGCGCTTTTTGGTGTGTGCTGGCAGACTCTCCCTCTGTCTCCCCAAAGGGCTAGTGGGTCCTGTCTTCGTATAGAGCATTCCCTGTGTGTCTGCTGTGTGTCGGTACGTGTGTGTCGACATGTATGAGGACGATATTGGCGTGGAGGCGGAGCAATTGCCTGTAATGGTGATGTCACTCTCTAGGGAGTCGACACCGGAATGGATGGCTTATTTAGGAAATTACGTGATAATGTCAACACGCTGCAAAGTCGGTTGACGACATGAGACGGCCGACAAACAATTAGTACGGTCCAGACGTCTCAAAAACACCGTCAAGGGTTTTAAAACGCCCGTTTACTTTAGTCGGTCGACACAGACACAGACAGGGACACTGAATCCAGTGTCGACGGTGAATAAACAAACGTATTCCTTATTAGGGCCACACGTTAAAGGCAATGAAGGAGGTGTTACGTATTTCTGATACTACAAGTACCACAAAAGAGGGTATTATGTGGGATGTGAAAAAACTACCATAGTTTTTCCTGAATCAGATAAATTAAATAAAGTGTGTGATGATGCGTGGGTTCCCCCCGATAGAAAATTTTGGGCGGTATACCCTTTCCCGCCAGAAGTTAGGGCGCGTTGGGAAACACCCCTTAAGGTGGATAAGGCGCTCACACGCTTATCAAAACAAGTGGCGGTACCGTCTATAGATAGGGCCGTCCTCAAGGACCAGCTGACAAGGCTGGAAAATATAATAAAAAGTATATACACACATACTGGTGTTATACTGCGGCCAGCGATCGCCTCAGCCTGGATGTGCAGAGCTAGGGTGGCTTGGTCGGATTCCCTGACTAAAAATATTGATACCCTTGACAGGGACAGTATTTTATTGACTATAGAGCATTTCTATATATGCGAGATGCACAGAGGGATATTTGCACTCTGGCATCATGAATAAACGCGATGTCCATAACTGCCAGAAGATGTTATGGACACGACAGTGGTCAGGTGATGCAGATTCCAAACGGCACAGTATGGCCGTATAAAGGAAGAGGACTTGTTTGGGGTCGGTCCATCGGACCTGGTGGTCACGGCAACTGCTGGAAAATCCACCGTTTTTTACCCTAAGTCACATCTCTGCAGAAAAAGACACCGTCTTTTCAGCCTCAGTCCTCTCGTCCCTATAAGATCATATCTGCCCAGGGATAGAGGAAAGGGAAGAAGACTGCAGCAGGCAGCCCATTCCCAGGAACAGAAGCGTTCCACCGCGTCTGACAAGTTCTCAGCATGGCGCTGAGACCGTACAGGACCCCTGGATCCTACAAGTAGTATCCCGGGGGTACAGATGGGAATGTCGAGACGTTTCCCCTTCGCAGGCTCCTGAAGTCTGCTTTACCAAGTCTCCCTCCGACAAGGAGGTAGTATGGGAAAAAATTCACAAGCTGTATTCCCAGCAGGTGATAATTAAATTACCCCTCCTACTACAGAAAAGGGGTATTATTCCACACTATATTGTGGTACTGAAGCCAGAAGGCTAGGTGAGACTTATTCTAAAAAAATTTTTTTTGAACACTTACAAAGGTTCAAATTAAGATGAAGTCACTCAGAGCAGTGATAACGAACCAGGAAGAAGGGGACTATATAGTGTCCCGGGACATCAGGGATGCTTACCTCTATGTCCCAAATTTGCCCTTCTCACTAAGGGTACCTCAGGTTCGTGGTGCAGAACTGTCACTATCAGTTTCAGACGCTGCCGTTTGGATTGTCCACGGCACCCCGGGGTCTTTACCAAGGTAATGGCCGAATTGATGATTCTTCTTCGAAGAAAAGGCGTCTTAATTATCCCTTACTTGGACGATCTCCTGATAGGGGCATAGTCCAGGGAACAGTTGGAGGTCGGAGTAGCACTATCTCGGATACTGCTACAATCAGCACGGGTGGATTCTAAATATTCCAAAATCGCAGCTGATCCCGACGACACGTCTGCTGTGCCTAGGGATGATTCTGGACACAGTCCAGAAAAAGGTGTTTCTCCCGGAAGAGAAAGCCAGGGAGTTATCCGAGCAAGTCAGGAACCTCCTAAAAACAGTGCATCATTGCACAAGGGTCCTGGTAAAAATGGTGGCTTCCTACGAAGCAATTCCATTCGGCAGATTTCACGTAAGAACTTTTCAGTGGGATCTGCTGGACAAATGGTCCGGATCGCATCTTCAGATGCATCAGCGGATAACCCAATATCCAAGGACAAGGGTGTCTCTCCTGTGGTGGTTATAGAGTGCTCATCTTCTAGAGGGCCGCAGATTCGGCATTCAGGATTGGATGCTGGTAACCACGGAGCCCAGCCTGAGAGGCTGGGGAGCAGTCACACAAGGGAAAAATTTCCAGGGAGTGTGATCAAGTATGGAGACTTTTCTCCACATAAATATACTGGAGCTAAGGGTAAATTTATAATGCTCTAAGCTTAGCAAGACCTCTGCTTCAAGGTCAGCCGGTATTGATCCAGTGGGAAAAACATCACGGCAGTCGCCCACGTAAACAGACAGGGCGACACAAGAAGCAGGAGGGCAATGGCAGAAACTGCAAGGACTTTTCGCTGGGCGGAAAATCATGTGATAACACTGTCAGCAGTTTTTCATCCCGGGAATGGAAACTGGGAAGCAGACTTCCTCAGCACGACCTCCACCCGGGAGAGTGGAAACTTCATTGAGAAGTTTTTTCCACATGATTGTAAACCGTTGGGAAATACCAAAGGTGGACATGATGGCGTCCCGTCTGAACAAAAAACGGGACAGGTATTGCGCCAGGTCAAGAGACTCTCAGGCAATAGATGTGGACGTTCTGGTAACACCGTGGGTGTACCAGTCGGTGTATGTGTTCCCTCCTCTGCTTCTCATACCTAAGGTGCTGAGAATTATAAGACGTAGAGGAGTAAGAACTATACTCATGGCTCCGGATTGGCCAAGAAGGACTTGGTACCCGGAACTTCAAGAGATGCTTACAGAGGTCTTATGGCCTCTGCCGCTAAGAAGGGACTTGCTTCAGCAAGTACCATGTCTGTTCCAAGACTTACCGCAGCTGCGTTTGTCGGCATGGCGATGGAAAGCCGGATCCTAAGGGAAAAAAGGCATTCCAGAAGAGGTCATTCCTACCCTGGTCAAAGCCAGAAAGGAGGTGACCGCACAACATTATCACCACGTGTGGCGAAAATATGTTGCGTGGTGTGAGGCCAGGAAGGCCCCACAAAGAAATTTCAACTCGGTCGTTTCCTGCATTTCCTGCAAACAGGAGTGTCTATGGGCCTCAAATTGGGGTCCATTAAGGTTCAAATTCGGCCCTGTAAATTTTCTTCCAGAAAGAATTGGCTTCAGTTCCTGAAGTCCAGAAGTTTGTCAAGGGAGTATTGCATATACAAACCCCTTTTTTGTGCCTCCAGTGGCACTGTGGGATCTCAACGTAGTTCTGGGATTCCTCAAATCACATTGGTTTAAAACCAGTCAAATATGTGGATTTGAAGCATCTCACATAAAAAGTGACCATGCTCTTGGCCCTGGCCTGGACCAGGCGAGTGTCAAATTGGTGGTTTTTTCTCAAAAAAGCCCATATCTGTTTGTCCATTCGGACAGGGCAGAGCTGCGGACTCGTCCCCAGTTCTCTCCCTAAGGTGGTGTCAGTGTTTCACCTGAACCAGCTTATTGTGGTGCCTTGCACCTACTAGGGACTTGGAGGACTCCAAGTTGCTAGAAGTTGTCAGGGCCCTGAAAATATGTTCCAGGACAGCGGGAGTCAGAAAATCTGACTCGCTGTTTATACTGTATGCACCCAACAAGTTGGGTGCGCCTGCTTCTAAGCAGTCGATTGCTCGTTGGATTTGTAACACAATTCAACTTGCACATTCTGAGGCAGGCCTGCCACAGTCTAAATCGGTTAAGGCCCATTCCACAAGGAAGGTGGGCTCATCTTGGGCGGCTGCCCGAGAGGTCTCGGCATTACAACTCTGCCGAGCAGCTACGTGGTCAGGGGAGAACACGTTTGTAAAATTCTACAAATTTGATATCCTGGCAAAAGAGGACCTGGAGTTCTCTCATTCGGTGCTGCAGAGTCATCCGCACTCTCCCGCCCGTTTGGGAGCTTTGGTATAATCCCCATGGTCCTTTCAGGAACCCCAGCATCCACTAGGACGATAGAGAAAATAAGAATTTACTTACCGATAATTCTATTTCTCGGAGTCCGTAGTGGATGCTGGGCGCCCATCCCAAGTGCGGATTATCTGCAATACTTGTACATAGTTACAAAAATCGGGTTATTATTGTTGTGAGCCATCTTTTCAGAGGCTCCGCTGTTATCATACTGTTAACTGGGTTTAGATCACAAGTTGTACGGTGTGATTGGTGTGGCTGGTATGAGTCTTACCCGGGATTCAAAATTCCTCCCTTATTGTGTACGCTCGTCCGGGCACAGTACCTAACTGGCTTGGAGGAGGGTCATAGGGGGAGGAGCCAGTGCACACCACCTGATCCTAAAGCTTTACTTTTTGTGCCCTGTCTCCTGCGGAGCCGCTATTCCCCATGGTCCTTTCAGGAACCCCAGCATCCACTACGGACTCCGAGAAATAGAATTATCGGTAAGTAAATTCTTATTTTTACCTCAGTCGGTCGACACAGACACGGACACTGACTCCAGTGTCGACGGTGAAGAAACAAACGTATTTTCCTTTAGGGCCACACGTTACTTGTTAAGGGCAATGAAGGAGATGTTACATATTTCTGATACTACAAGTACCACAAAAAAGGGTATTATGTGGAGTGTGAAAAAACTACATGTGGTTTTTCCTGAATCAGATAAATTAAATGAAGTGTGTGATGATGCGTGGGTTTCCCCCGATAGAAAATTATTGGCGGTATACCCTTTCCCGCCAGAAGTTATGGCGCGTTGGGAAACACCCCTTAGGGTGGATAAGGCGCTCACACGCTTATCAAAACAAGTGGCGTTACCGTCTCCAGATACGGCCGCCCTCAAGGAGCCAACTGATAGGAGGCTGGAAAATATCCTAAAAAGTATATACACACATACTGGTGTTATACTGCGACCAGCGATCGCCTCAGCCTGGATGGGCAGCGCTGGGGTGGCTTGGTCGGATTCCCTGACTGGAAATATTGATACCCTTGACAGGGACAGTATTTTATTGACTATAGAGCATTTAAAGGATGCATTTCTATATATGCGAGATGCACAGAGGGATATTTGCACTCTGGCATCAAGAGTAAGTGCGATGTCCATATCTGCCAGAAGATGTTTATGGACACGACAGTGGTCAGGTGATGCAGATTCCAAACGGCACATGGAAGTATTGCCGTATAAAGGGGAGGAGTTATTTGGGGTCGGTCCATCGGATCTGGTGGCCACGGCAACAGCTGGAAAATCCACCTTTTTTACCCCAAGTCACATCTCAGCAGAAAAAGACATCGTCTTTCAGCCTCAGTCCTTTCGTCCCCATAAGGGAAGAAGACTGCAGCAGGCAGCCCATTCCCAGGAACAGAAGCCTTCCACCGCTTCTGCCAAGTCCTCAGCATGACGCTGGGGCCGTACAAACAGGTGCGGTGGGGGGTCGTCTCAAGAATTTCAGCACGCAGTGGGCTCACTCGCAAGTGGACCCCTGGATCCTACAAGTAGTATCCCAGGGGTACAGATTGGAAATTCGAGACGTCTCCCCCTCGCAGGTTCCTGAAGTTTGCTTTACCAACGTCTCCCTCCGACAGGGAGGCAGTATTGGAAACAATTCACAAGCTGTATTCCCAGCAGGTGATAATCAAAGTACCCCTCCTACAACAAGGAAAGGGGTATTATTCCACACTATATTGTGGTACTGAAGCCAGACGGCTCGGTGAGACCTATTCTAAATCTGAAATATTTGAACACTTACATACAAAGGTTCAAATCAAGATGGAGTCACTCAGAGCAGTGATAGCGAACCAGGAAGAATGGGACTATATGGTGTCCCTGGACATCAAGGATGCTTACCTCCATGTCCCAATTTGCCCTTCTCACCAAGGGTACCTCAGGTTCGTGGTACAAAACTGTCACTGTCAGTTTCAGACGCTGCCGTTTGGATTGTCCACGGCACCCCGGGTCTTTACCAAGGTAATGGCCGAAATGATGATTCTTCTTCAAAGAAAAGGCGTCTTAATTATCCCTTACTTGGACGATCTCCTGATAAGGGCAAGGTCCAGAGAACAGTTGGAGGTCGGAGTAGCACTATCTCAAGTAGTTCTACGACAGCACGGGTGGATTCTAAATATTCCAAAATCGCAGCTGTCTCCGACGACACGTCTGCTGTTCCTAGGGATGATTCTGGACACAGTCCAGAAAAAGGTGTTTCTCCCGGAGGAGAAAGCCAGGGAGTTATCCGACCTAGTCAGGAACCTCCTAAAACCAGGAAAAGTGTCAGTGCATCATTGCACAAGGGTCCTGGGAAAAATGGTGGCTTCTTACGAAGCGATTCCATTCGGCAGATTTCACGCAAAAACTTTTCAGTGGGATCTGCTGGAAAAATGGTCCGGATCGCATCTTCAGATGCATCAGCGGATAACCCTGTCTCCAAGGACAAGGGTGTCTCTTCTGTGGTGGCTGCAGAGTGCTCATCTACTAAAGGGCCACAGATTCGGCATTCAGGACTGGGTCCTGGTGACCACGGATGCCAGCCTGAAAGGCTGGGGAGCAGTCACACAAGGAAAAAATTTCCAGGGAGTGTGATCAAGTCTGGAGACTTCTCTCCACATAAATATACTGGAGCTAAGAGCAATTTACAATGCTCTAAGCTTAGCAAGACCTCTGCTTCAAGGTCAGCCGGTATTGATCCAGTGGGACAACATCCCGGCAGTCGCCCACGTAAACAGACAGGGCGGCACAAGAAGCAGGAGGACAATGGCAGAAACTGCAAGGATTCTTCGCTGGGCGGAAAATCATGTGATAGCACTGTCAGCAGTGTTCATTCCGGGAGTGGACAACTGGGAAGCAGACTTCCTCAACACGACCTCCACCCGGGAGAGTGTGGACTTCATCGGGAAGTCTTCCTCATGATTGTGAACCGTTGGGAAAGACCAAAGGTGGACATGATGGCGTCCCGCCTGAACAAAAAACTGGACAGGTATTGCGCCAGGTCAAGAGACCCTCAGGCAATAGCTGTGGACGTTCTGGTAACACCGTGGGTGTACCAGTCGGTGTATGTGTTCCCTCCTCTGCTTCTCATACCTAAGGTACTGAGAATTATAAGACGTAGAGGAGTAAGAACTATACTCGTGGCTCCGGATTGGCCAAGAAGGACTTGGTACCCGGAACTTCAAGAGATGCTCACAGAGGACTCATGGCCTCTGCCGCTAAGAAGGGACTTGCTTCAGCAAGTACCATGTCTGTTCCAAGACTTACCGCGGCTGCGTTTGACGGCATGGCGGTTGAACGCCGGATCCTAAGGGAAAAAGGCATTCCGGAAGAGGTCATTCCTACCCTGGTCAAAGCCAGGAAGGAGGTGACCGCACAACATTATCACCACATGTGGCGAAAATATGTTGCGTGGTGTGAGGCCAGGAAGGCCCCACGAAGAAATTTCAACTCGGTCGATTCCTGCATTTCCTGCAAACAGGAGTGTCTATGGGCCTCAAATTGGGGTCCATTAAGGTTCAAATTTCGGCCCTGTCGATTTTCTTCCAGAAAAAATTGGCTTCAGTTCCTGAAGTCCAGAAGTTTGTCAAGGGAGTACTGCATATACAACCCCCTTTTGTGCCTCCAGTGGCACTGTGGGATCTCAACGTAGTTCTGGGATTCCTCAAATCACATTGGTTTAAACCGCTCAAATCTGTGGATTTGAAATATCTCACATGGAAAGTGACCATGATGTTGGCCCTGGCCTCGGCCAGGCGAGGGTCAGAATTGGCGGCTTTGTCTCACAAAAGCCCATATCTGATTGTCCATTCGGACAGGGCAGAGCTGCGGACTCGTCCCCAGTTTCTCCCTAAGGTGGTGTCAGCGTTTCACCTGAACCAGCTTATTGTGGTACCTGCGGCTACTAGGGACTTGGAGGACTCCAAGTTGCTAGATGTTGTCAGGGCCCTGAAAATATAGGTTTCCAGGACGGCTGGAGTCAGGAAAACTGATTTGCTGTTATCCTGTATGCACCCAAAAAACTGGGTGCTCTTGCTTCTAAGCAGACGATTGCTAGTTGGATGTGTAGTACAATTCAGCTTGCACATTCTGTGGCAGGCCTGCCACAGCCAAAATATGTAAATGCCCATTCCACAAGGAAGGTGGGCTCATCTTGGGCGGCTGCCCGAGGGGTCTCGGCTTTACAACTTTGCCGAGCTGCTACTTGGTCAGGGGCACACCCTGGCTGAGGAGGACCTGGAGTTCTCTCACTCGGTGCTGCAGAGTCATCCGCACTCTCCCGCCCGTTTGGGAGCTTTGGTATAATCCCCATGGTCCTGACGGAGTCCCCAGCATCCACTTAGGACGTTAGAGAAAATAAGAATTTACTTACCGATAATTCTATTTCTCGTAGTCCGTAGTGGATGCTGGGCGCCCATCCCAAGTGCGGATTGTCTGCAATACTTGTACATAGTTATTGTTACAAAAAAATCGGGTTGTTTATTGTTGTGAGCCATCTTTTCAGAGGCTCCTCTGTTATCATGCTGTTAACTGGGTTCAGATCACAGGTTGTACGGTGTGATTGGTGTGGCTGGTATGAGTCTTACCCGGGATTCAAAATCCTTCCTTATTGTGTACGCTCGTCCGGGCACAGTATCCTAACTGAGGCTTGGAGGAGGGTCATAGGGGGAGGAGCCAGTGCACACCACCTGATCCTAAAGCTTTTACTTTTGTGCCCTGTCTCCTGCGGAGCCGCTATTCCCCATGGTCCTGACGGAGTCCCCAGCATCCACTACGGACTACGAGAAATAGAATTATCGGTAAGTAAATTCTTATTTTCTGTGCAGGGTAAATACTGTCAGCTTTATTTTTACACTGCAAATTAGATTGCAGATTGAACACACCACACCCAAATCTAACTCTCTCTGCACATGTTAAATCTGCCTCCCCTGCAGTGCACATGGTTTTGCCCAATTGCTATAAAAAATCCTGCTGCGATCAACTTGGAATTACCCCCTATGTGCAGCTATTCATATATTATATGAGGCTCTATTAGTCTTTATTTTCTTTTTTTTTATAGCTCAATATCAAATTCACTGCAAAAGACTCCCAGCACAATTGCTTGTACACGCATAAAATCCCAATGCACGACCACTGTAAAGTGCACGTAATATTTTTTTTTGTGTGTGTGTCGAATAATAAAATTGAGGGGGAAAAACGTAACAAGTCTGTGGAATAAACAGTTAAATTAATGCATAAGAAATAAAACTATCATCTGGCAGCAGAACAGAGAAACATGGTTTATTTAAATTTAAAAACATGTTCTATACAAAAGCTCTATAAATATTTTCCTAATGGCAGTGTAGCTTTACATGGAAAGATGTGAATCGATAGTATGTGTAATTTCTATAAATGGTATACAGAGAAGGGGATCACTTTTCTGGGCATATTTATCAATATTATTTTTTACTACAGTAATGTGAAAACGTGTGCTTTTTCACACTAATGTGCTAATGGGCAAAATTCTTCGCAAAGCAATTAAATATACATTTTTTGTAGTAATACTTGTGATCCAGTGAAGCTCAATCGGTCAGCTGATTGATTTGCGCCTTCTGTAGGCCACGGTCATCCGATCTGTGGTTAACTGAAATGCTGTGAAGTCCTGATCGGCATCTCAGTTTACAGCATCAGTCACAGAGCTGGAGTCCAGCGATCAGATGAGCTCACCAGATCATGTGAACAGAGGTAGTGTATAACTGGGTACATCCAGTGGATCAGACCGACGTATCACTCACAAAGGTGCATATCTGGCAGTGTGTATGCCAATATGCAGGTGCCTACTGTCGCTAGCGACGTCGTCAGGTTTGATGTGCTGCACATAAAAACTGATGGTATCGCTAGCGACAGCATGTATGCCAATGAAGGACAGAACAGTGATCGTTCCGTCCTTCATTAACATCGCTCGATGTATACACCGATTCTGGTATGTCGTGTCAACATATTGGCTGGGTAGACATCGTTTCAGTGTGTACACAGCTAGTGACACTGGGGCATGAAGGGCCCATCGGGGTAATGCAGTGGTAGGGATACATGCTTAGGGGTGTGGCCAGACTCCAGACAGTGTATGGACTCGGCCCCATTACAAATATATTCCATGCATGATAATTTACCAGATTAATGCACTGTAGAAACTGCACCATAACCCTGTGCAGCATAATGTAACATATGTATAATTCAAGTGTGCTGTCTGGAACTTGATCCCTAGAGGAGAGGGTGGGCCCTCAAGCAGTGGAGTCCACAGGAGGTTCCCCCTGTGGGTCAGTCTGGCATGGAACCCAGATTATGTTTAGGGGGATGGTATCTGGTGGTGCATGCAGGGCCAGATCTAGACCTTGCGGCGCCCTGGGTAAAAAAAATAGTGGCGTGGCTTCATGGAGAAAGTGCATGGTCAGTTATGCCCCCTGTAGCTGTGCCCACAGTAGTACAGCCCCCAGTACTGTGCCGGGTGCCCCCAGTAGTATTGCCCCCAGCACTGTTCCCCCAGTACTGTGCCTCCAGCAGTATTGCCCCCAGTACTGTGCCCCCAGTAGTATTGCCCCCAATACTGTGCCCCCAGTAGTATTGCCCCCAGCACTGTTCCCCCAGTACTGTGCCTCCAGCAGTATTGCCCCCAGTACTGTGCCCCCAGTAGTATTGCCCCCAGTACTGTGACCCCTGTATAGTAGAAAATACAAAATAAATACATTTTAAAAAATTAATACAATCCCCGCTCCTGCTTCCTGACCGCTGCTGCCCTCCGTCTCCGGCCACCGGCGCCTCTCCTCGGATATATGGGAGATATGTCATGATGTCACTCCCATAGCACCGCATAGACACTAGAGGTCTATTATGACCTCTAGCGTCTATGCGTCTATGTGCCGCTTCCACAATGCTGTGCGGTGCGCAATGACTTCACTGTGCACCACATAGCATCGGGCATCTAAACAGCACCGGGCGGCATCAGTAGCGGATCTTGCCATGGAGGCGATGCCCTCCGGAAGGCGGCGCCCCGGCCAAAAATCCTGCTTGCCCATAGCAAGAGCCGCTACTGGGCGCATGCACAGGCACAGTCTCTGTATTTTTGTTAAAAATATCCTGAGAAGTGTGGGGGAGAGATTCGCAGGACAGAGCTTTCTTGCAAGCCGTGTCCCTGCATGCGATATTTGATACATTCTGCAATCAAATATGTAATCAAATATCTTGGGCGAATTTATCACTGAGATGCGGATTGTGAGGAATATGCCCCTTAGAGCAGGTTATATCATTATTCACATAACATACCTGTAATTTACAGACTTTTAACGCCTGTTATCATGTCTCTACATTTGTTTTTGTTTTTTGCCAAATGTATCAATGGCTTGAATTAAAATGCAATAAAATGCGATAAACTTTCTCCTCTTTAGGCAATGCAACAACACTGTGATTACTGTGAACTGAGCTAAGCAAACAAAACAAAACAAAAAACAAACATCAGGGCCGTGACTAGGTGTGTGCGGAAGGGGCACCGCACATAGCGCTGCAGCGTAGGGGGCTCTATTGGCGGCACTTGTCAATTATCTGTCTTATTTACTTTCACTTGCAGATTCCCCTCTTTTTGAAGCCCAGCATCTCCCGATTGCCACTTTCTCATACCCTGACCCCTTCCTTTTATAATACCTACACAGCATTCATGAACTCAACTTCAGATTTCTTTTTTATTCAGTCCTTTATTACATGTCCTTTATTACATTTTAAGATGCTGACATACCCGGGATTCAAAACCCATTGCCTGTGGCATTGCAGTCAGACACTCTACTCACTGAGCTATCTGCCCTTGCATAGAAAAGTAGATAATTCTAAGTTAGATAGTTCTAACTATTTGAAGTTATTTGAGCAGATCTATGTAGTGTGGCTGCAAGAGATTGGCTGTGTGGCTGCACACTACATACAGTAGATCTGCTCAATTGCAATGCTGATTATTTTTTTTACAAAGTACCACTAGCTTCATTTAGTGTTCATAGTTTTTATGCAGGAACAAATATCAAATAGCTCATTGAGTAGGGTGTTCAGGGCCGGATTGGCCATTACATCCACCGGGGAGATCCCCGGTGGGCCAGGCGGTGCGTGGGCCGCCTGCCATTTGTGGCTCCGCCCCCCCAGCCTATCAACGTCACAGGTTTTTTACTAGTGCGGCCCCTAAGAAGAGGCCCGCGCTACCCGGAGGAGAAGTAGTGCATGCGCCGCTAGCGCCAATGACGTCACGCACCTCTAAGGAAGAGAGGGCGGTGCGTCCAGCAGCCTGCTCTCCGCTCCCTGGGCCGCTGTCAGCTGCATCCTGCCCTGCCAGCCTGTGGTGAGAGGAGGGGACATCGGGGCTGGTCAGGAGAAACAGCGAGTCTGCACCTTAAAGGCCATTTTTTTTTTTTTTTAAAGACTGATAGGGGGATATGGAGATATGGAGATCTGTACGGGCGGGGGAGAGAGGAGGAGAGAGAGAGGAGGAAGGAGGAGATATTCCATAGGACGAGGAGGAAGGTTATTTAGTGCTGGGGGAGATGATCTAACCGGGAATATTCTGTGCTAGGGAGAGATGATCTGCAGGGGTGGGGGGTGGGGTTGCTATTCTGTGCTATGGAGAGATGATCTGTCTGAGGGGGCTATTGCCAAGGGTCAGTGCTCGAAGTGGGCTGGTATACCGGCACTTCTTTGAACACTGAGTTTGAAGAACCCCGCCGCCGCATTGCGCTCTCGCTCCTGTGACCGCAGCGCTACTATTTAAAATCTGCTGCGGACCGAAAGCCAATCAGGAGCGGCCGCATGCCTGCTTTTTATTGGCTGCCGGTCCGTGGCAGATTTAGATTTGAAATAGTAGCGCCGCGGTCATAGGAGCTACAGTGACGCACCAAAGGACGCCGCCCTCAGCCTCCTCTGCCACCCCGCCGCCTCCCTCAGTCCTTCTTTGTCAACTCCTGCAGTCTCCTCTAACGCACCATCTGCGAGGCCCACAGGCTCCTCCACCCTGCGCCGACCACAGCCTCCTCATCCACCGCACCGCAGACCACAGCATTCTCAGCACCACCGCTACTAAAGAGGTAATCTTACCCTGCTGCCTTTCTCTCTCCCTAGTCTCTACTGTATGCCCTTGCTGTCCCTCTCTCTGTCACTTTCCCTGTCCCTATGTCCCTGCTGTCACTTTCCCTGTCCCTGCTGTCACTCTCCATGTCCCTGCTGTCACTCCCCCAGTCCATCTGTCACTCTCCCTGTCCCTATGTCCCTGCTGTCACTCTCCCTGAATTTTGTCTCATACCATGTGGCATAATGTAAATTTCTCTAACGTCCTAAGTGGATGCTGGGACTCCGTAAGGACCATGGGGATTAGCGGCTCCGCAGGAGACTGGGCACAACTATAAAGAAAGCTTTTAGACTACTGGTGTGCACTGGCTCCTCCCACTAAGACCCTCCTCCAGACTTCAGTTAGATTCTTGTGCCCGGCTGAGCTGGATGCACACTAGGGGCTCTCCTGAGCTCCTAGAAAGAAAGTATATTTAGGTTTTTTATTTTACAGTGAGATCTGCTGGCAACAGACTCACTGCAGCGAGGGACTAAGGGGAGAAGAAGCGAACCTACCTAACAGGTGGTAGTTTGGGCTTCTTAGGCTACTGGACACCATTAGCTCCAGAGGGATCGACCGCAGGACCCGACCTTGGTGTTCGTTCCCGGAGCCGCGCCGCCGTCCCCCTTACAGAGCCAGAAGCACGAAGAGGTCCGGAAAATCGTCGGCAGAAGACTTTGGTCTTCACCAAGGTAGCGCACAGCACTGCAGCTGTGCGCCATTGCTCCTCATGTACACCTCACACTCCGGTCACTGATGGGTGCAGGGCGCTGGGGGGGGGCGCCCTGAGGGCAATATATGACACCTTGGCTGGCAAATCTACATCATATATAGTCCTAGAGGCTATATAGATGTAAAATTACCCCTGCCAGTATTCCAGAAAAAGCGGGAGAAAGTCCGACAAAAAAGGGGCGGGGCCATCTCCCTCAGCACACTGGCGCCATTTTTCCCTCACAGTTCCGCTGGAAGGAAGCTCCCTGGCTCTCCCCTGCAATCTGAACACTACAGAAGGGTAAAAAAGAGAGGGGGGGCACTAAATTTAGGTGCAGTATAGATAATATATATATATGATATATATAAAAAAGCAGCTATAAGGGAAAACACTCATTTATAGTGGGATCCCTGTGTAATATAGCGCTCTGGTGTGTGCTGGCATACTCTCTCTCTGTCTCCCCAAAGGGCTTTGTGGGGTCCTGTCCTCTGTCAGAGCATTCCCTGTGTGTTTGCGGTGTGTCGGTACGGCTGTGTCGACATGTTTGATGAGGAGGCTTATGTGGAGGCGGAGCAAATGCCTGTAAACGTGATGTCACCCCCTGCAGGGTCGACACCTGAATGGATGGTGCTGTGGAAGGACTTACGCGACAGTGTCGACTCCTTGCATAAAAGGTTTGACGACATACCTATTGTGGGACAGCCGGCTTCTCAGCCTGTGCCTGCCCAGGCGTCTCAAAAGCCATCAGGGGCTCTAAAACGCCCGCTACCTCAGATGGCAGACACAGATGTCGACACGGATACTGACTCCAGTGTCGACGACGATGAGACTAATGTAACTTCCAGTAGGGCCACACGTTACATGATTGAGGCAATGAAAAATGTGTTGCACATTTCTGATGTTACCCCCGGTACCACAAAAAAGGGTATTATGTTTGGAGAGAAAAAACTACCAGTAGCTTTTCCTCCATCTGAAGAGTTAAATGAAGTGTGTGAAGAAGCGTGGGCTTTCCCTGATAAAAAGCTGGTAATTTCTAAGAGGTTAGTAATGGCGTACCCTTTCCCGCCAGAGGATAGGTCACGCTGGGAAACATCCCCTAGGGTGGATAAAGCGCTCACACGCTTGTCAAAGAAGGTGGCACTACTGTCTCCGGATACGGCCGCCCTGAAGGAATCTGCTGATAGAAAGCAGGAGGCTATCCTGAAATCTATATATACACACACAGGGGTTATACTGAGACCGGCTATTGCTTCAGCCTGGATGTGCAGTGCTGCTGCTGCGTGGTCAGATTCCCTGTCAGAAAATATAGATACCCTAGACAGGGACACTATATTGCTAAACGTAGAGCATATAAAAGACGCACTTTTATACATGAGGGATGCACAGAGGGATATTTGCCGGCTGGCATCCAAAATTAGTGCAATGTTCATTTCTGCCAGGAGAGGGTTATGGACTCGGCAGTGGACAGGAGATGCAGATTCCAAACGACACATGGAAGTTCTGCCTTATAAGGGTGAGGAGTTGTTTGGGGATGGTCTCTCGGACCTCGTTTCCACAGCAACAGCTGGGAAGTCTACATTTTTACCCCATGTTCCCTCACAACCAAAGAAAGCACCGTATTATCAGGTACAGTCCTTTCGGCCCAATAGGGGCAAGCGGGTTAAAGGCGCGTCCTTTCTGCCCAGAGGCAGAGGTAGGGGAAAAAAGCTGCAGCATACAGCCAGTTCCCAGGAGCAAAAGTCCTCCCCCGCTTCCTCTAAGTCCACAGCATGACGCTGGGGCTTCACAGGCGGAGCCAGGTACGGTGGGGGCCCGTCTCAAATATTTCAGCAATCAGTGGACTCGCTCACGGGTGGATCCCTGGATCCTTCAAGTAGTATCTCAGGGGTACAAGCTGGAATTCGAGACTTCTCCCCCCCGCCGTTTCCTCAAATCTGCCTTGCCAACCACTCCCTCAGGCAGGGAGGCAGTGTTACAGGCAATTCACAAGCTGTATTCACAACAAGTGATAGTAAAGGTGCCCCTACTTCAACAAGGAAGGGGTTACTATTCCACAATGTTTGTGGTACCGAAACCGGACGGTTCGGTGAGACCCATTTTAAATTTGAAATCCTTGAACACATATATAAAAAAATTCAAGTTCAAGATGGAATCGCTCAGGGCGGTTATTGCAAGCCTGGACGAGGGGGATTACATGGTATCACTGGACATCAAGGATGCTTACCTGCATGTCCCCATTTACCATCCTCACCAGGAGTACCTCAGATTTGTGGTACAGGATTGTCATTACCAATTCCAGACGTTGCCGTTCGGTCTATCCACGGCTCCGAGGGTCTTTACCAAGGTAATGGCCGAAATGATGATACTCCTTCGAAAGAAGGGAGTTTTAATTATCCCGTACTTGGACGATCTCCTGAGAAAGGCGAGGTCCAGAGAGCAGTTGTTGGTCGGGGTAGCACTATCTCGGGAAGTGCTACAACAGCACGGCTGGATTCTAAACATTCCAAAGTCACAGCTGGTCCCTACGACACGTCTGCTGTTCCTAGGGATGGTTCTGGACACAGAACAGAGAAAAGTGTTTCTCCCGGAGGAGAAGGCCAAGGAGCTGTCATCTCTAGTCAGAGGCCTCCTAAAACCAAAACAGGTGTCGGTGCATCACTGCACGCGGATCCTGGGAAAAATGGTAGCTTCCTACGAAGCGATTCCATTCGGCAGGTTTCATGCAAGAACATTTCAGTGGGACCTGTTGGACAAGTGGTCCGGATCGCATCTTCAGATGCATCGTCTGATAACCCTGTCTCCGAGGACAAGGGTGTCTCTGCTGTGGTGGCTCCAGAGTGCTCATCTTCAAGAGGGCCGCAGATTCGGCATACAGGACTGGGTCCTGGTGACCACGGATGCCAGCCTTCGAGGCTGGGGAGCAGTCACACAGGGAAGAAACTTCCGAGGACTATGGTCAAGTCAGGAGACTTCCCTGCACATAAATATTCTGGAACTGAGGGCCATTTACAATGCCCTAAGTCAGGCAAAACCCCTGCTTCAAAACCAGCCGGTACTGATCCAGTCAGACAACATCACGGCGGTCGCCCATGTAAATCGACAGGGCGGCACGAGAAGCAGGACGGCAATGGCAGAAGCCACAAGGATTCTCCGATGGGCGGAAAATCACGTGTTAGCACTGTCAGCAGTGTTCATTCCGGGAGTGGACAACTGGGAAGCAGACTTCCTCAGCAGGCACGACCTCCACCCGGGAGAGTGGGGACTTCATCCAGAAGTCTTTCAACTGATTGTAAACCGTTGGAAAAAGCCACAGGTGGACATGATGGCGTCCCGCCTAAACAAAAAGATAGAAAAATATTGCGCCAGGTCGAGAGACCCGCAGGCGATAGCTGTGGACGCTCTAGTGACACCGTGGGTGTACCGATCGGTTTATGTGTTCCCTCCTCTTCCTCTCATACCAAAGGTACTGAGGATAATAAGGAGAAGAGGAGTAAGAACTATACTCATTGTTCCGGATTGGCCAAGAAGAGCTTGGTACCCGGAACTTCAAGAAATGATGTCAGAGGACCCATGGCCTCTACTGCTCAGACAAGACCTGCTGCAGCAGGGGCCCTGTCTGTTCCAAGACTTACCGCGGCTGCGTTTGACGGCATGGCGGTTGAACACCGGATCCTGAAGGAAAAGGGCATTCCGGAGGAAGTCATTCCTACGCTGATTAAAGCTAGGAAAGAAGTAACCGTAAACTATTATCACCGCATATGGCGAAAATATGTTGCTTGGTGTGAGGCCAGGAAGGCCCCAACGGAGGAATTTCAGCTGGGCCGTTTCCTGCACTTCCTACAGTCAGGGGTGACTATGGGCCTTAAATTGGGTTCCATTAAGGTCCAGATTTCGGCTCTATCGATTTTCTTCCAGAGAGAACTGGCTTCACTACCTGAAGTTCAGACTTTTGTTAAGGGAGTGCTGCATATTCAGCCCCCTTTTGTGCCTCCAGTGGCACCTTGGGATCTCAACGTGGTGTTGGATTGCCTAAAGTCACATTGGTTTGAGCCACTGAAAACCGTGGATTTGAAATATCTTACGTGGAAAGTGGTCATGTTGTTGGCCTTGGCTTCGGCCAGGCGTGTATCAGAATTGGCGGCTTTGTCATGTAAAAGCCCTTATCTGATTTTCCATATGGATAGGGCAGAATTGAGGACTCGTCCCCAGTTTCTCCCCAAAGTGGTATCAGCTTTTCATCTGAACCAACCTATCGTGGTGCCTGCGGATGCAAATGACTTGGAGGCTTCCAAGTTGTTGGATGTAGTCAGGGCCCTAAAAATCTATGTTTCCAGGACAGCTGGAGTCAGAAGACTGACTCGCTCTTTATCCTGTATGCGCCCAACAAGTTGGGTGCACCTGCTTCAAAGCAGACTATTGCTCGCTGGATCTGTAGTACGATTCAGCTTGCACATTCTGCGGCTGGACTGCCGCATCCTAAATCAGTAAAAGCCCATTCCATGAGGAAGGTGGGCTCTTCTTGGGCGGCTGCCCGAGGGGTCTCGGCTCTTCAACTTTGCCGAGCAGCTACTTGGTCGGGGTCAAACACATTTGCTAAATTCTACAAGTTTGACACCCTGGCTGAGGAGGACCTTGCGTTCTCTCATTCGGTGCTGCAGAGTCATCCGCACTCTCCCGCCCATTTGGGAGCTTTGGTATAATCCCCATGGTCCTTACGGAGTTCCCAGCATCCACTAGGACGTCGGAGAAAATAATATTTTACTCACCGGTAATTCTATTTCTCGTAGTCCGTAGTGGATGCTGGGCGCCCATCCCAAGTGCGGATTGTCTGCAATACTTGTATATAGTTGTTGCTTAACTAAAGGGTTATTGTTGAGCCATCTGTTGAGAGGCTCAGTTGTTGTCATACTGTTAACTGGGTATTGTATCACGAGTTATACGGTGTGATTGGTGTGGCTGGTATGAGTCTTACCCGGGATTCAAAATCCTTCTTTATTGTGTCAGCTCTTCCGGGCACAGTATCCTAACTGAAGTCTGGAGGAGGGTCTTAGTGGGAGGAGCCAGTGCACACCAGTAGTCTAAAAGCTTTCTTTATAGTTGTGCCCAGTCTCCTGCGGAGCCGCTAATCCCCATGGTCCTTACGGAGTCCCAGCATCCACTACGGACTACGAGAAATAGAATTACCGGTGAGTAAATTCTTATTTTCGGCTCATAACCACTGTAATAGAGTATAGCTGTAATTGCTTTAAAATGTATTTAGTGAGTGTGCAGAGGATTAAGGGGGTCATTCCGAGTTGATCGCTAGCTGCTGTTGTTTGCTGCGTAGCGATCAGTGAAAAAAAAGGCTAATCTGCGCATGCGTATGCACCGCAATGTGCACGCATTACATACGGGTACAAAGAGCATTGTGGTTTTGCACAGGTTCTAGCGAAGCTTTCAGTCATACAGCCGTTCGCAAGGAGATTGACAGGAAGATGGCGTTTCTGGGTGGCAACTGACCATTTTCTGGGAGTGTTAGGAAAAATGCAGGCGTGCCTGGAAAAACGCAGGCATGGCTGGGCGAACGCTGGGTGGGTGTGTGACGTCAAAAGCCGTCCCTCCGTCGTTAGAATCAATGCACACGAACAGTAACTACAGGGCTGGTCTTGTTTTGCACAAAAAGATTTTGCAGGTGCTCTGCTGCACAAGCGTTCGCACTTCTGCAAAGTGAAAATACACTCCCCGGTAGGCGGCGACAATGCGTTTGCACGGCTGCTAAAAACTGCTAGCGAGCGAACAACTCGGAATGACCCCCTAAATGTCAAACCAGTTTCAATTGTTTAAATATTTCTGCTAGATCACAATACTATCTAAAAGTTTTAATGAGTTAGGTCCTGCTAATATGACATGCTCTGCCTTTTGTTGGTGTAACAACGCCTATATTACATTTTGAAGTAATCCCGCCTACTTTGGTATTGGCTCCGCCCACAGTTGTTTTGGTGCCGCCCACATGAGGCCACTTCTAGAAATTTTTCCAGGGCCACTTTCATTTCCCAATCCGCCCCTGAGGGTGTTGATTAGAATTCAACAGGTTATATGTTTGAATCCTGGGCATTGCAGTATATTGAAATGTGTAATTTAATAAACTGTATTGTAACTGAATAACAACGAGCTCTCAAGTGCATGAATGTGGTATGAAGAGGATATGTGTCCAATTAATTTTCTTGTAGTGTAGTGGTCCATAAATGATAAATGTGTGTGATATAGATATATATATATATATATATATATATATATATATATATATATGATTCACTAGTGGAACTCTGACAGACACACACCAGGCTGCTATTATTTATGGTGCTGGTTCAGCGAATCCAATTTATCACCCATTGGAAACAGTAATTGTTCCATAGTGTTCCCTTTGTTCACATGCTTCATTGGTCCAATATAATCGTTGGTAACCATATATAAAGTTCCTGTTAGGGACCTTCATTGATTGAAGATTTTTATCCAATTTTAATTAATTCTGTAGCAATTTCCCACATGGAAAACCAATCTGTTTTCAGTCTATTTCAAACCTGGCACTTCTAGCGACATACTCCTATATAATCATATTTGCCTATAAATATTGATACTTGCCCCTGAAGAAGTCCTTTAGGACGAAACGCGTTGGGTTCTGTGTCATTTTTTTTAAATTTACCACCATCTGAATGAATATCTGACAAAAGCTATTTGTCCTGTTCATGTTGGATCAATCAATACATCAATGTAAAATCTGCTGTTAATCTGAGCTTAACTGCTCTTATGTGTGGTTCTGTAAAATAAATTTTATTTACTTAAAGGAGTTTGTGTTTTACAAAGACTTAGATTACTGGTACTATACAGCTGTCTTACACATTAATATCATTTGGTTGTTAACAAACACCAGTAGCGCCCTCAGAATTGTTTTTCATATCCCTTCTTTGAGTCCCTTGCTAGCGGGGAGCTCTTCTAGAGGTGCTGCTGTCCATTCACTCTAGCGCAGGTTGGGTATATTGTGTTATATATATATATATATATATATAAACACTCACTTTTTCCAGAGAAGAAAAAAGAAACTGACCAGCACTCATGTTTAGTTGATGAAAGAAAAAAAAGGGGTTTATTCCTGACAAGCCATCTGGATATAACCCGGTACTACAGCCCACCCGACAGCCGTTTCAACACACAATGGTTTTCATCAGGGGCAGTTGTCACCCTGCCCAGAGTCTCTTTAAATAGCAGGGAAGGCGCCAGAGAGTTTCAAACAGGAAGCCCGTCATCCGGAGGCAGCACGTCACAGCCGTTGCCTGATTGGCTCTTTCCGTCATGTGGGGTGTGTTTCTGCGATAAACAAACCCGGCTCTCTCCATGGCAACCCGCTCCGGCAGCGTGACATCTGTGTAGCGCAGGCAGATTTACATTTCCGTACAGCGTCAGACAGATGAAGTTACTGCTGTCAGTATCCCCAGCCAGAGGCACACCCGCAGAGTGATAACCCCACAGTGCGCTGCCGGCAGGGAAAATCGTCAGACCATAAATACAAAACAAAAAAAACGAGTAAACAAACCGCATTAGCTTGCACTGCAATGGTATCAAACATTCAGGAAACATTAGTATCTTATTGCAGTGCAAAAACGTTGCACTAATTTAAATGTGAACCAGTGTATAACCATGAGTAATAAATCACAACACCACCAAAACTATATATAAAAAAAAAATGTTCAGAGCTCAGGACATGAGTGAGAGGCAAGTCGGAGCGCCGTGTGATGTTAGGGACTAGAGGGATAATCAATCTTCACCTATAGGACAAGGCGTGTCCCTTGGTACAATACCCAGTATTCCCATATCATCTCCAAGCATGGTACTGGCTGGGCCCAACACTGCTTAATTGCCAAGATCAGACGAGATCAGATGGTTTCCAGTGTGGTATGATTGTATCAATCAAAGGTATCCATATGTTAATATCCCAATGTGCCATTATCACCCATCATCTCTTGTTTGCATCACGTCATAGTCATAAAAGTTGAACACATATAGACCTATAATAGTATTCAGCTCAAACACATGAAAAGAGGTTAACGATGTGAGAGACAAATCAAGGGAAAAGAACCTGAAGTGGGGGACACACCGAGTCCCTTGATACAACAACCAGTATTCCCACACCGTCTCCAGGTGTGGTACTAGCTGGGCCCATCACTGCTTAATTACCAAGATCAGGCGGGATCGGATGGATTCCAGTGTGGTGTGGTAGTATCAATCTCCACAATGACCATAAAATCAAAGTCATATGTGATATTCAAGGCAACGAGCCAGTATAGAAACAAGTCTAGAGGCAAACTAGGGTCTAAAGTCACAATAAGAACAAACCATTCAAGATTATCGAATAATCAAGGTTTTGGTGCAAAAGGGGGTACCATAAGTCAAAAAACATGCTTATTCAGAAAGACTTAAAACATAAAAAATAATAAATAATCATTACTGTAGTCAAAAACAGTGGAGCATCCTAACATCAAGTGACAAATGGTCAAACATATCAAAACTTCATAGTTAATACAAAATGCAAGAGACATGATACACGGCGGTGTCTCAGGAAAATAAACCAAAATGTTGAACCCTATACAAAATTGTACAGGGTCAGAGGAAGCATCCCAAGCAAAATTCTTCATTAAACCCATTGGGGGCAATGTTTTTAATCTATCAATCCCTTGGTGTTCTCTTTGCAGTAAAATTTTGTTGCGATCACCACCTCTTTGTAGTGGTGGGATTTGATCCAAAATGCAACACTTAAGTTGATTGATAGTATGTTTCGCCTCTCGGAAATGTCTTGCCACAGGTAAATTTGTGAAGTCACTTGAAGCCCCACTTTGGGTGATGCTCTTCTTAATTGTAGAACGATGCTGACTTAAACGTTCCTTTAGCATCCTACTAATCTTTCTAACATAAAGCAGATTACATGGACATTTTAGTACATAGACTACAAACTTACTGTTGCAGTCAAGTCTTTGTTTGATAGTGTATGCCTTATTGTCCTGAGGGTTAATGAACCGATTGCCGAGTAGCAAGAATGGGCAGTTTGGGCAACCCGTACACTTATATACCCCTGATTTAATAGTCAACCAGTTGGAAGGTGTGTTCTTTTTATTCTTGGAAAAATCTGTCACAACAAGAAGATCCTTCAGATTTGGGCCTCGTCTATAGGCGAATCGAGGTGGTTGCGGAATTGCTTTTGCCAGAATTGGATCTGTATCAATAAGGTGCCAATGTTCGTAAATCTTATTGCGAATAAATCTAGAAGCAGTGGTATACACCCTAACCTCTGGCGGGAAAGGATATAATGCCAATAACATTTTAGAAATTATCAGTTGTTATCGGGGGAAAACCACGCATCATCACACACCTCATTTAATTTCTCAGATTCAGGAAAACTACAGGTAGTTTTTCCTCACCGAACATAATACCCCTTTTTGGTGGTACTCGTATTATCAGAAATGTGTAAAACATTTTTCATTGCCTCAATCATGTAACGTGTGGCCCTACTGGAAGTTACATTTGTCTCTTCACCGTCGACACTGGAGTCAGTATCCGTGTCGGCGTCTATATCTGCCATCTGAGGTAACGGGCACTTTAGAGCCCCTGATGGCCTATGAGACGTCTGGACAGGCACAAGCTGAGTAGCCGGCTGTCTCATGTCAACCACTGTCTTTTATACAGAGCTGACACTGTTACGTAATTCCTTCCAACAGTTCATCCACTCAGGTGTCGACCCCCTAGGGGGTGACATCACTATTACAGGCAATTTGCTCCGTCTCCACATCATTTTTCTCCTCATACATGTCGACACAAACGTACCGACATACAGCACACACACAGGGAATGCTCTGATAGAGGACAGGACCCCACTAGCCCTTTGGGGAGACAGAGGGAGAGTTTGCCAGCACACACCAGAGCGCTATATATATACAGGGATAACCTTATATAAGTGTTTTTCCCCTTATAGCTGCTGTATCTTTAATACTGCGCGTAATTAGTGCCCCCCCTCTCTTTTTTAACCCTTTCTGTAGTGTAGTGACTGCAGGGGAGAGCTAGGGAGCTTCCCTCCAACGGAGCTGTGAGGGAAAATGGCGCCAGTGTGCTGAGGAGATAGGCTCCGCCCCCTTATCGGCGGCCTTATCTCCCGTTTTTCTATGTATTCTGGCAGGGGTTAAATTCATCCATATAGCCCAGGAGCTATATGTGATGAATTTTTTGCCATCCAAGGTGTTTTTTATTGCGTCTCAGGGCGCCCCCCCCCCAGCGCCCTGCACCCTCAGTGACCGGAGTGTGAAGTGTGCTGAGAGCAATGGCGCACAGCTGCAGTGCTGTGCGCTACCTTGTTGAAGACAGGACGTCTTCTGCCGCTGATTTTCCGGACCTCTTCTGTCTTCTGGCTCTGTAAGGGGGCCGGCGGCGCGGCTCTGGGACCCATCCATGGCTGGGCCTGTGATCGTCCCTCTGGAGCTAATGTCCAGTAGCCTAAGAAGCCCAATCCACTCTGCACGCAGGTGAGTTCGCTTCTTCTCCCCTTAGTCCCTCGATGCAGTGAGCCTGTTGCCAGCAGGTCTCACTGAAAATAAAAAACCTAAAACTAAACTTTTCACTAAGCAGCTCAGGAGAGCCACCTTCTCGTTCGGGCACAAAAATCTAACTGAGGCTTGGAGGAGGGTCATAGGGGGAGGAGCCAGTGCACACCAGGTAGTTCTAAAGCTTTACTTTTGTGCCCAGTCTCCTGCGGAGCCGCTATTCCCCATGGTCCTTACGGAGTCCCCAGCATCCACTTAGGACGTTAGAGAAACACTCCTGGCCTTTATTGATCATCTGAACTCACTTCCTGGCACCATTAGATTCAGCCTCGCGTTTAGTAAAACACAAATCAATTTTCTGGACGTGTCCATGCTTTTGTCTAACAACAAACTGACCACCAAGATTCACTGCAAAGACTCTGACAGGAACACGCTCCTGCTCTCAACAAGTTTCCACCCGGCACCCCTTAAAAGAGGGCTACCAATCTCACAGCTCTTAAGGGTGATACGGATCACCTCTGACCCTTCTGCAATACCATCTGCTTTACAATCTATGTGTCAACGCTTATTGACACAGATCCAATTCTGGCAAAAGCAATTCCGCAACCACCTCGATTCGCCTATAGACGAGGCCCAAATCTGAAGGATCTTCTTGTTGTGACAGATTTTTCCAAGAAAAAAAAGAACACACCTTCCAACTGGTAGACTATTAAATCAGGGGTATATAAGTGTACGGGTTGCCCAAACTGCCCATTCTTGCTACTCGGCAATCGGTTCATTAATCCTCAGGACAATAAGGCATATACTATCAAACAAAGACTTGACTGCAACAGTAAGTTTGTAGTCTATGTATTAAAGTGTCCATGTAACCTGCTTTATGTTAGAAAGACTAGTAGGATGCTAAAGGAACGTTTAAGTCAGCATCGTTCTACAATTAAGAAGAGCATCACCCAAAGTGGGGCTTCAAGTGACTTCACAAATTTACCTGTGGCAAGACATTTCCGAGAGGCGAAACATACTATCAATCAACTTAAGTGTTGCATTTTGGATCAAATCCCACCACTACAAAGAGGTGGTGATCGCAACAAAATTTTACTGCAAAGAGAACACCAATGGATTGATAGATTAAAAACATTGGCCCCCAATGGGCTTAATGAAGAATTTCGATTGGGATGCTTCCTCTGACCCTGTACAATTTTGTTTAGGGTTCAACATTTTTGGTTTATTTTCCTGAGACACCGCAGTGTGTCATGTCTCTTGCATTTTGTATTAACTATGGAGTCTTGATATGTTTGACCATTTGTCACTTGATGTTAGGATGCTCCACTGTTTTTGACTACAGTAATGATTATTTATTATTTTTTATGTTTTAAGTCTTTCTGAATAAGCATGTTTTTTGACTTATGGTACCCCCTTTTGCACCAAAACTTTGATTATTCGATAATCTTGAATGGTTTGTTCTTATTGTGACTTTAGACCCTAGTTTGCCTCTAGACTTGTTTCTATACTGGCTCGTTGCCTTGAATATCACATATGACTTTGATTTTATGGTCATTGTGGAGATTGATACTACCACACCACACTGGAATTCATCCATCAGTGTTTCTCTAACGTCCTAGAGGATGCTACAGACTCCGTAAGGACCATGGGGATAGACGGGCTCCGCAGGAGACATGGGCACTTTAAGAAAGACTTTGGATCTGGGTGTGCACTGGCTCCTCCCTCTATGCCCCTCCTCCAGACCTCAGTTTGATACTGTGCCCAGTGGAGACTGGGTGCTTTCAGGGAGCTCTCCTGAGTTTCCTGTAAAAGAAAGTATTTTAGTTAGGTTTTTTATTTTCAGGGAGCCTGCTGGCAACAGACTCCCTGCATCGAGGGACTGAGGAGAGAGAAACAGACCCACTTCTCTGAGTTTCAGGGCTCTGTTTCTTAGGCTACTGGACACCATTAGCTCCAGAGGGATCGGTACGCAGGTCTCACCATCGCCGTCCGTCCCAGAACCGCGCCGCCGTCCTCCTCGCAGACCCGGTAGAAAGAAGCCGGGTGAGTATGTGAGGAAAAGACTTCAAAGGCGGCAGAAGACAGCTTGATCTTCAAAGAGGTAACGCACAGCAGTGAAGCTGTGCGCCATTGCTCCCATTCACCTCACACACATCGGTCACTGTAAGGGTGCAGGGCGCAGGGGGGACGCCCTGGGCAGCAATATAAACCTCTCCTGTGGCAAATATATACATATACATGTACAGCTGGGCACTGTACATGTTAGGCGCCGGGGTCCGCGATGTCCTCGCGGCCCGGCGCCTAGCAACTAGGGACGCCGTGCATACGTAGCCGCCGGCTCCCTAGCAACACAGGGACGCCGAGCGGCTGAGCCGCCTGGACTCTGGCAACGGGGACGCCATGGACGGACCGCGTTCCCCGTTGCAGGGTCAGATTTCAACATACACGCTGGTCTTGTGGGCGTGCAGCAGGGCAGCTGCACAGCATTTGGGGCAATTAGACTGGGGGCATCTGATTGGAGGACTCTTTGTTAAATGCTTCTCAGTGCTTCACACAGACGCCGGTAATAGCTTCCTGCATGCTGTTTTGGTTTGCTGAACGTCTGTTCCAGTCCTGCTGTGTCCGGTCATTCCTGTCCTCAGAAGTCCTGTATCTTGGAGTTGTCATCTCATCTCAAGAAGTCGTTTGGTCCCCTGTAGTCCTCATCGATCACCAGAGAATATCGAGTGGTGTTCGTGAGTTGCGGCTCTGCCGTGTGTTGCGGCTCAGCCGCTTTATCTTTATATTCTGTTTCGGAGCATTTGCGGAGGGTTCCGCTTCCACAAGTCCTCTCCGGAACTCGGCGGTGCCGGGTAGGAGAGTGGACAAGTGAATATTTTGGTTGTCCTTTTCCCTGGCGGTTTTTCCGCACATATTCTAGTTTCCAGTTAGCTTGTAGCCCCTGGCCTGGTTGTTTAGTCAGAGGGCCCCTTGTTATCACCCTGTCTCGGATTTCCCTTTGTCTCCCATTAAGACCTGAGGGGGCATCGGAGTTGGGCAGACATAATCCACACTTCAAACGCGGCTGCCATGGGCTCAAGCAACCATAGTCTCGCAGGGGATTTCTGTCAGCACGGGCGAGACAACGGAGTTAGGGCGCAGGGGCTATTTTCCATTCCCGCACCCTTCCCCAGCATTACGTTCCAGTGCTCCGGTCCTTGCAATAAGATCTCCTCAGACCAGAGTGCTGGAATCATAACAGTACATGTATATAAAGAGCCCCCGCCATGTTATTAAGAATTTTGAGCGGGACAGAAGCCCGCCGCCGAGGGGGCGGGGCTTCTCCCTCAGCACTCATCAGCGCCATTTTTCTCCACAGCACCGCTGAGAGGAAGCTCCCCGGACTCTCCCCTGCTAGAATCCATCTAGGCCGTTTTCTTCACTTTCTACAAACTGGAGTGAATTTGGGCCTAAAATTAGGCTCTATTAAAGTTCAGATTTCAGCCTTATCCATTTTCTTTCAAAAGGAATTGGCCTCTCTGCCTGAAGTACAGACTTATGTGAAGGGAGTACTGCATATTCAGCCTCCTTTTGTACCTCCGGTGGCACCTTAGGACCTTAACGTGGTGTTAAGTTTTCTTAAGTCACATTGGTTTGAACCACTTAAAACAGTGGAGTTGAAATATCTCACTTGGAAGGTGGTCATGTTGTTAGCCTTGGCTTCGGCTAGGCGAGTTTCGGAATTAGCGGCTTTATCACATAAAAGCCCCTATCTGGTTTTCCATATGGATAGAGCGGAATTGCGGACCCGTCCTCAATTCCTACCTAAGGTGGTCTCATCCTTTCATATGAACCAACCTATTGTCGTGCCTGTGGCTACACGTGACTTGGAGGATTCTGAGTCCCTTGATGTGGTCAGGGCTTTGAAAATTTACGTGGCCAGAACGGCTAGGATCAGAAAAACAGAAGCATTGTTTGTCCTGTATGCAGCCAACAAGGTTGGCGGCCCTGCTTCTAAGCAGACTATTGCTCGCTGGATCTGTAACACGATTCAGCAGGCGCATTCTACGGCAGGATTGCCGTTACCAAAATCGGTTAAGGCCCATTCCACTAGGAAGGTGGGCTCGTCTTGGGCGGCTGCCCGAGGGGTCTCGGCACTACAACTGTGCTGAGCTGCTACTTGGTCGGGGTCAAACACCTTTGCAAAGTTCTATAAGTTTGATACCCTGGCTGAGGAAGACCTCCTGTTTGCTCAATCGGTGCTGCAGAGTCATCTGCACTCTCCCGCCCATTTGGGAGCTTTGGTATAATCCCCATGGTCCTTACGGAGTCCCCAGCATCCTCTAGGACGTTAGAGAAAATAAGATTTTAAACCTACCGGTAAATCTTTTTCTCGTAGTCCGTAGAGGATGCTGGGCGCCCGTCCCAAGTGCGGACTACTTCTGCAAGACTTGTATATAGTTATTGCTTTCATAAGGGTTATGTTATAATTTTGTCGGTTTTGGACCGATGATATGTTGTTTTTTCATACTGTTAACTAGATAGTATATCACAAGTTATACGGTGTGATTGGTGTGGCTGGTATGAATCTTGCCCTTAGATTAACAAAAATCCTTTCCTCGTACTGTCCGTCTCCTCTAGGCACAGTTTCTCTAATTGAGGTCTGGAGGAGGGGCATAGAGGGAGGAGCCAGTGCACACCCAGATCCAAAGTCTTTCTTAAAGTGCCCATGTCTCCTGCGGAGCCCGTCTATCCCCATGGTCCTTACGGAGTCCCCAGCATCCTCTACGGACTACGAGAAAAAGATTTACTGGTAGGTTTAAAATCTTATTTTTGCCGCTACTGAGAACCTGGAACGATCAATACTGGTGGGTTTAGTGGTTTCAGAGCCAGTTCTTATTTTGGGCCCGGGCAGTTTTGGGCTCTTCTGGCTTTCTCAGATATGGCTCAGGCGTTACCTATGGAGAAGCTGCGACATGATATCCTAGGACACGCAACTGCACCATGCATCACCATTATATTTGAGTGTGCCTTGGCAATATTTAAATCTTGTTCAGTGTGCCGCCAGTTGTAAAAGATTGAAAATCTCTGTTTTAGCCAAAGGGCACATGTGGGCATTACATAAAGGTGCAGAGGTATAAACGCCTGGAAATTTGGTGAGTTTTGATCAGAGAAGTGCGGAAAAGATAGGCTCAACTACCATATACTTTTGACTATAAAAATGATTACAATAATACAAAGAAGATATTTCTAACATATTCTTTGTATTTCATATACATTATACAGTCAGAACTCTGGCACAAACGTTAGTATGACAGGAAAGGGTTTGCCTCACCTGCATCACCCAACCGCACGTCACTGCCAAGTAGTAATAAAGTCAGATAATGTCTGCTGCAGCCATGAACATAAAAAGATCAATTCGATTACACCATTCCTCTAATGTGGGAGTAGAGAAGCGCCAGTGGACCGGGATGATAGCCCTGGCAGCATAGTGCAGTGGTTTGAAAGGGATCAGTTATATGTAGAGATGGAAATATCGGAGAGAGAGAAGTATAAAAGCGGGGTCAATCGGGACAGAATGTCCCACAATTAAAGCGGACAGCCTAATCACTTCCAAACAAAATGACCTAAGAGCATAGCAGTCCCGACCAAATATGGATCAGAGTACCCCTATTTTTGTTGCAATGCCAATAGACTGAAGAAACTACAGGGGGATATTTATGGATGGGTACAAAGCAGGTATACAGTACCAGCGAGTAAGGAGCTTACAATGAGTTTCTATCACAAATGTAGCTAAAAATTAACCCTGTGTTGCCTGATAAATTTTAGCCCATAGCACTGGTTGTCACCCCACCCCAGGTTTCAGTCCTATACCAATGAGAAGAAAGCAGTGAAATCATATACTTCTTCTAAAAGGATTTTATATATAGCAGAGACAGTATGTATTGGAGAGGTCTAATGTGTGTGCACATAATTTAAATTTAAGACTACTGTCTCCCACAGCTTCCCGAGACACCTTTACTCAGTATATAGTGACAGACTTGGGATAATCTCCGCCATACATGGAGATGGAATCTTACTTGTATTTCCATGAATGAATGTACCTAGCTGTAGCGGGTAGATTCAGGTGACCACTAGAGACGGAAGTGCTTCAAACCAAATAGGCTTTTATTCCAGCAGGAAGGTACGACCAGTGCAATAACTTCTTACAAAGGAGCATAAAAAGCAAACTCAGAAACTTAGCAATGTAGCTTTATAAGAACACAGCAATATGAGAAGTCAGGGTTGCAGCATCCAGTATAGAAAGGGGTGCTAAAGGTGTACACCCTCCTATCTCTCCCCCTGACTGACCCACCCAAGTAGGTTTATGTTCCTTAACTCCTCTTAATTGAAGAAAGAGTGTTCTTTCCTGAGATACAGGTTAATCCTTTCTTGAAATGTGAGGAGATGTGGGAGATTTCCACCCTGCCACACTGACCCAGGAAAACCAATTGTCCAACTTGCAAAAGCCCTGCCCGGTCTACCAATCAAACGATCTCTGTTGGGAAATCAGAGTTGAACATAAAAGGAGTGAAGGGAGAAAAAAATAAAGAGACAAACTTGCACAGTCAGAGTCTCCACAAACAATGATTGAGAGATAGGGTAGGGATGGCCATTGGGGGCTTAACCATTGGTGGTCACCATTGATGGTTCAGTCGATGGCTACCATCAACGATATATAACCATTCACAGGGAAACTATTTATGGTTTAGCTAACCGATGGTCATCCCTGCTCTATGGCATGCTTGGCTGCCAGCCAATCAGACCTGGGAGAGGTGATACTTCACAGGTGTGTCGGGCAGCGGAGCTAGGCTCCGTGTCTTGGCTTTAGGTTTAAGAAAAACATTGGGTGGGGGGCTCTGTACCATCGATGGTGAATAACTATCTGTCATCAGCTGTTAACCATTGATGGTTTACAAACATCGATGGTTGATGGCCATCCCTAAGCCAGGGTAATATATGGAGAGGAGCTAGTAGATCAGAGTCCCCACAACTACCCACTGTTTATAATCGGCCCTCCTGGTCCAGTACAAGACTCTGGTAAGAACAATAGCACGGTGCCAGCTGTCAAATATAGGTACCTGTAAAACTGTTCTTAGCTGCTTACATTATGATTGAAAAAATAGCTAGTTTCCAGAATATTTCTGGCAAGATGCAAATTGCTACACATTAGTGTGAATAACCACAATATCACCAGAAGCTGGCATGTTAAAAATAAGTCTACTACAAGTCCACAAGTAAAAAATACATCCCCCCACCCCTCAATTTTGCTGCTACAGTTTGGTGGGGGAGTGATACTTTTATTTCTTTATTTTATTATTTATTTATACAGGTTGAGTATCCCTTATCCAAAATGCTTGGGACCAGAGGTATTTTGGATATCGGATTTTTCCGTATTTTGGAATAATTGCATACCACAATGAGATATCATGGTGATGGGACCTAAATCTAAGCACAGAATGCATTTAGGTTACATATACACCTTATACACACAGCCTGAAGGTAATTTTAGCCAATATTTTTTTATAACTTTGTGCATTAAACAAAGTGTGTCTACATTCACACAATTCATTTATGTTTCATATACACCTTATACACACAGCCTGAAGGTCATTTAATACAATATTTTTAATAACTTTGTGTATTAAACAAAGTTTGTGTACATTGAGCCATCAAAAAACAAAGGTTTCACTACTGTATCTCACTCTCACTCAAAAAAGTCTGTATTTCGGAATATTCCGTATTTCGGAATATTTGGATATGGGATACTCAACCTGTAATACAAAACCAATGTGTCATTCCGGAGTCCCCATCTTATTACTGGGTCCAGCATCACTGGTTCTTCCCAGGCGGCTGTAGTGTTGTGGCCAGCAGGTGGCCGTAGATGTAGCTTATCTAGACTTTATTAAGGGTTTTGACACAGTCCCACATCGCAGACTGCTAAATAAACTGGTCATCTTGGGATTGGATTCTAAGATGGTTGAATGGATAAGATCTTCGTTGCAAGATAGGAAACAGAGGGTTGTAGTAAATGGAGTGCAGTCACAGGAGGGTGAGGTTACAAGTGGAGTATCCCAGGGATCTGTACTTGAGCCAGTACTTTTAAATATGTTTGTTGGTTTTGAAGGAAAATGATGCCTTTCTGCAGATGACTCCAGGAGGAGTAAGACAAATGATTGAGGATCTAGGTAGACTAGAGGAAAGGAGCAAGGATGTGGTATCTACAGTTTTATATACAAAAAAAAAGCTAAATCATGAACTTGAGTCTCAAAAACCCAAAGACTAAACATATTATAGGTATACAGATGTGGATAAATCCACAGGGAACCAGCGCTCAAACCCTATTTGTAGTGGTGAATGTACGGTTATAAAGTGAAACTAAAATCAATAATGAAAAAGCAGGTAATATACTTAAGGTGGTTTATTCTAAGATGCTGAGATACTTTCTTTCCCAACAGGTATAAATTCGGTTTAAAAGTCAATCAGTGATTGGGGCACGCTCCTGGTTTGAGCTTAAATTCTGAAGTGCAAGGTTCAATTGAAAGAACAAATGCTGTAATCTTTGTAAAGTCGAAAAAAAAAAAAAAAAGAAAAATGCCACAAAAAAATATTAATGATAATATGTACTAAAGTCCAAACGGTTTACAAGTCTATACAGACAGCGGCGTCCCGCTAATCTGTGCTCTGAATTTTTCTTTTTCTTTTTTTTTTCGACTTTACAAAGATTACAGCATTTGTTCTTTCAATTGAACCTTGCACTTCAGAATTTAAGCTCAAACCAGGAGCGTGCCCCAATCACTGATTGACTTTTAAACCGAATTTATACCTGTTGGGAAAGAAAGTATCTCAGCATCTTAGAATAAACCACCTTAAGTATATTACCTGCTTTTTCATTATTGATTTTAGTTTCACTTTATAACCGTACATTCACCACTACAAATAGGGTTTGAGCGCTGGTTCCCTGTGGATTTATCCACATCTGTATACTTACCATTTAAGGGGGGGTGGGACACCCCTCATTACCAGCAGCACACCCCGCCTCAGATTAACACCTCAGTGCGCAGAGAACCCATTTCTGTATAAACATATTATAGGGCACAATAATGGAAACTACAGAGGGGGAAAGGGATTTAGGAGTCACTACTTCAGATGACTTGAAGGCAGATAAGTAATGTAACAAAGCAATGAGGAACCCAAGTCAGACGATTGCTTGCATAGGGAGAGGAATCAGTGCGGCCTCATCTAGAATACTGCGTTCAATTCTGGAGGCCATATCTCTAGAAGGATATAAATACGTTAGAGACTGTACAAGGACAACTAAAATGGTGCATGCCCTACAGCACAAAACTTACCAGGAAGTACTGAAGGATCTTAATATGTATAGTTTGGAGCAGAGAAGGAGGGGGAAGTGGTGGGGGAATGGCATGATCAAACTTTCAAATATCTCAAGGGTTTTAATAAGGTACAGGAGGGAAGCATTCACCAAAGGCAGAGAAGCATTAGCACATGAGGACATGCACTGGAACTGGAGGGAGGAAATTTCAGGAAAAATTACTTCACAGAAGGGTAGTGGATAGGTGGAATTGTCTACCTGAGCAGTTTAAGCACACTTGGTATATGTATAAGAATATCCTTACAAAGGAACAAATAGGGTTTAAGCTGGCAAAGGATAAAGAAAAAGGGACAGACTAGATGGTCTTATCTGCTGTCAAATTCGACCTTTGTTAAAGCTGCCAAACGCCAGCGAAACGCGTAAGGATACCAGCCCTGACCCAGACATTCCGGAATCACCTCCAGGACACCATTGCAGTTACCACCATCTTGGACATTCTCAAATCCATGGACGTGGAAAATTAATAGAGGGAAAACCACCAAAATCATCGGCGTTGGATCTGAGATAGCCTCTGGATCTTCGCTAGGTGGGATACCCGGCCAATCCACTATATCCTGGTAAATATATCACAAGATTGGACTTATCTGCATATCTAAGTGAGGATCCTGTTGATATTGTGACCGGTCACAGGGACATTGTCAAAACCAAGAGGTGTGCACATTTACATCTAATTGTCAAGGGTCAGAGACTGGCTTTAGAGGCTCCATTATCATATGGTGTATTTATGAGAATTCCTCATTTTTTATATGTATTATTAAAACGTATATAATTCTTTTTAAGGAAACACCTGTTTTTTAGTTTCTTCATTTAGCGCTGTTTCATGTTTTACATGTTGTTTTTGCAGTTCATGAGAGACTGACTATCTCTCTCCCTAACAGCAGCTTAGAGAACCAGCACAATCATAGCGCCAGAACGTGTATCAAACCATTGATACCAATCTAACCTTTCTTTTACAGGAGGGAAGCATTCACCAAAGGCAGAGAAGCATTAGCACATGAGGACATGCACTGGAACTGGAGGGAGGAAATTTCAGGAAAAATTACTTCACAGAAGGGTAGTGGATAGGTGGAATTGTCTACCTGAGCAGTTTAAGCACACTTGGTATATGTATAAGAATATCCTTACAAAGGAACAAATAGGGTTTAAGCTGGCAAAGGATAAAGAAAAAGGGACAGACTAGATGGTCTTATCTGCTGTCAAATTCTATATTTGTGAGAGTGAAGACAGGTGTACTCAGTACATTGTTGAACCTGTTTATCCTCCTTAACCCCAGATCGTTAGTAAACTTTGGTGATTATAACTTGTATTTATCTGAAAATTAAATTTTGGTTGGAATTATGCTTTTCTGACATCGCCTACTCTGGGCCTCTTGAAAATAAAGTGCAAGATAGACATACTCAGAAATGTTAATAAATAATTACATTTCCTTCAAACAATAGACTTCAAATATTTGGTTTTGTATCAGTTTGTTGATTAATGTGTGTATGTTCCAAGGTCAAAGGATCTTTATAGAGCTCAGTTGTTTGTAGAGTCCATAATTATTAAAGCAAGTTCCAGAGGGGATTATATCATGCAACACGTTGTATTTATGTTGTTTCACTTGCACTGTAACTGTATGTATTTATATGTCAGGCAAATTTTTTTTTAAACCTTCTGTTCTATTGGAACTTCAGTTGCAATATTTAATATCTCCATATATAAGTGCAGATAACACAGTATACAGTAACAGCTTATATGGCTAAATAGGGCATTATCAAAGTTTCATATTTATCATTTATAGAGAACTGACAAAAGCATGAAATATTCCTGTAATTAAATGACCTCTAATACCTGGATTTCCTATGGGGGTCTGCAAGTGCTATGTGGTTTTAATGAACAGACTGGGAGACTGGCTGCGTCTAGAAGCCTGCAAGCATATTTTATCCCCTCTACTAAAGGCATCTATCCCCATGTTGACCAAATTAGTACAGGCTGGCAGAATACAAAACAATGGTCCAAATGTAATAACTTTCGGATTGCCGAAAGTGTTGATGTTTCAGCAATATAGTCACAACATTTAAAGCATTAGAAGGCAAAACCATACTTGCTTACTCCCCTGTAAAGTTCAAGAGGCTCCTGAATTACGGGCTGCTCTCTTGGACACCCATAAGTGTCATCATGTCTCCAGGGCAGAGCCAGTCATAGGCATAGGCAAACTAAGCAAATGCCTAGGGCATTTGGAATGCTTATGGGCACAAGCAGCTTTTGCTGATTAAAATTATATGCAGAATGCCTATATTATTCTGTGTGTGACTGCGACTGTATCTGCATATGAAATGCTATGTTACAGTGTATTCCTGGAAATCACTGTAACGTAGCATTTTGTATGCAGATACAGCCACAGTTGCACACAGAATATAGGCATGCTGCATATCGTTGTAATCAGCAGAAGCTGCTTATGTATCCTAGTCCCATAGCAATGCATTTTCGGCAAAAAAGGCGCCCGACATTAGCAGAGGTAGCCGGGAGCTGCCAGCTGACTCATGCCAGGCAACTCCTGCTGCATGGCGTATTGAGGCAAGATGTATGATAACACATCTTTATGCAGGCAGAGGTCACAGTGTTAGCAGCTAAATGAGTGCTGTGTGTGAGTGGGTTGGTTGTGCAATAGTGTTCGGCATATGTGTAAGGGACATTATGTGTGTAATGTGTATAAACGCATTAATAATGTGTGGCATATGTGTAAGGTGCACTATGTGTGTCATATATATAAGGGCATTAATAATGTGCTGCATATGTGTAAGGGACATTATGTGTATAAGGGCATTAATAAAGGTTGGCATAATGTGTAAGGCACATTATATTTATAAGGACATTAATAATGTGTGTCATATGTGTAAGGGACATTACTGTGTGGTATTATGTGTATAAAGGCATTACACTAGTGTGTCATTATGTGTATAAGCCGGTGCTCTACTGTGTGACGTAATATATAGAAAGGGCACTACTGTGTGGTCTAATGTGAATAAAGAGCAATATGGTGTGGTGTAATGTGAATAAGGAGCAATTCAGTATGATGTAATGTGAATAAGGGGCACTACTGTGAGGAGTAACGTATATAAGGTTAAGTGGTACTACTGTGTGATGTAATGTGAATAACGGACACTATCGCATGATATAATGTGAACAAAGTTGCACTACTGTGAGGCGTAATTTGAATTGGGGGTACTATTGTGTGGCCATGCCCTTTCCAAGCGAGAACACACCCCTTTTTGGGCTGTGTGCCGAATGTATGCACTGTTCCTATTTAAAATATAGGGGGTAGGAGCACCAAAATTAGGACTGCTATAGGTGAGGGGTGGGTGCTGCGAAAGGCGTGCAGGGTCAGAGGCGGAACTAGCGGCAGAGCTAGGAGGCACGAGGCAAAATCTTGCCTAGGGCATCATATTGGTTAGGGCCAACTCTGCTATAGGGGGTTTCCTGAAGCCGACAGGAACTAGCCTCACCCGTCACTTTACAATGCCAGTAATTGGTGAATTGTGGGGACAAGGCCACGATGACACAAACATGCCATCACACCTTCCCTCCCTCTGTACCACCCACTTGTGCTACCCCATGGCCACTGCTTTACTGACCTAGTTCCACCTCCCAACATGGTTTTGCCTTAAAAAAATATATACAACTAGTATTTATCAATAATATTGTTCAGAAAGGATGCAGTCACAATGTCCACATTCATAATATTGACTGTATAATGTAGACAGTTATGACGTCCACATTGTTGAAATGTTGACAGCTAACATTTTGACATCTATAAAATGTTGACATTCTCATAATGTCAAGAAGACAAAAGAAAGGTTAGTCACTAAGTGATTTCTTGTGAAATTACTTAGATACAAAAATTTTTGTAATAATTGCTTTGATAACCACTTTAGTGGTCTAGATTCTAAAATCCAGCAAAGTAAAAATCAGAATAGATTCACCTGAAGTGCGGGTTTGCAGACCGAACTAGGGGCCTAATTCAGATCTGATCGCAGCAGCACATTTGTTAGCTAATGGGCAAACTGCAGGGGGGAGGGCAGATATAACATGTGCAGAGAGAGTTAGCTTTGGGTGGGTTATTTTGTTTCTGTGCAGGGTAAATACTGGCTGCTTTATTTTCACACTGCAATTTAGATTTCAGTTTGAACACACCCCACCCAAATCTAACTCTCTCTGCACGTTATATCTGCCCCCCCCCCCCTGCAGTGCACATGGTTTTGCCCAACTGCTAACAAATTTGCTGCTGCGATAAACTCTGAATTACCCCCATGGTTTTGCCGATCAACTATTAAATTTGCTGCTGCGATCAGATCTGAATTAGGCCCTAGGACGTTTGATTAAAGGCGCAGTCATTTACAAGGTATGGTTATGCCTTGTAAATACCAGACCCTTAAAAAAAAACATCCGAGTTCGGCCGGCAAACCGCACGTCAGGTGAACACGGATGCCATTACATACAGCCCTTAATGTTTAAAATAAGTCTGTCGACACAGATTTATTATTCTGTGATGCAGTGTCGTCACAAGGTGGGTGCGGGGGTTGCGGCCCGCACCCAGGTGTGACACCTTGAGGGGGTGACACCAAATGTCAGCTCCTCCACAGTGACAGGAGCCAGGTGCTGCAGTGTGAAAGCCCCCTACAGCACCCGGCTCCTGTCATAGAAGAGGAGCCAACAGAGCACAGAGACTTTCTCCGGGGGCAGACCAGCATCTCTGGAGATGCTGGGTACACTCCCAGAGTGACGATTCCGGGATCCCCGTGAGGCCACGCCCCTGTATATAAGACCCCACCCACTTTTTTTTTTGCTGCGAATGCATCGGGAGGTCAGTGGTGCGCACCGGGTGCTGCAATGTTTTGTGTTTTTTTAACAATCATTTTTATTGTAAGAGCATGAATAAGGAAAATTATGTCCAAAAGGCAGCATTTTACTTATATTGTCAATATACTGTGGTAGGTAATCTGAATGAAGGTCCACACTTTATAGGGCCTATATTTTATTCGTTCTTTATCTGTTGCAATTTTTATTTTTCTGGATTTTTGAATTTAGACCCCTAAAGTGGTTATTACATTAATATTTAATTAATTAATAAAAGTTATGTTGTATTTCAATGATATCACAAGACAATTGTGCACTCTATTAAGGGACTAACCTTTTTTGTTTTCTTGATGTTTTTATGTGTCTGGGAGTCACAGCAATGCGGCCTCTGCACATGCGCAGTTTGCCTGATATACGCAGCAGCGTCCATCGCTGAATAAGGGCCATGGTACCCTTGAAGACTGAGCAAAACATGCCTTTTTATCAGGTGCCTTTTACTCCTGTTTATTTTTTTATTTTTTTTAAATCAAGTGTATTTTTATTGATTTTTATTTTAACACATATACGGTAGATATAAACAAGACATATATATGCAAAACGGACACACAAAAAAATAACGTGCATTTCATCTGAGAGATCACCGAGCAAAGATATTGACATAGTTATACTCAATAAAATATACAGCACAGAACCATCACTATATAAGTTAGGCTACAATATGCAGGAGTAATACATTTCGGGTGTAGAATTTGAGGTATGACAAATCGCTTATACTGTATATCAAGTAGCATAGAGAAGAGTCCTGCATGGCAATATTAATAGAAACAAGTCAATATGTACATTAGCTGGGAGCAAGAGGTTGTCAAATAAATCATAAATAAAAAAAATTCATTTAATCAGTGGAATCAAGAATATATTGAGAATTCTTCCGGAGTCCCCAGATCTCATCATATTTCACTGAGCATTTAAGTTTGGCATACATAAAACACTCATGAGAAAGGGGGTAATTCAGACCTGATCGCTAGGCTGCGTTTTCGCACAGCGGGCGATCAGGTCCAACTACGCATGCGTATGCACCGCAATGCGCAGGCGCATCACACTGGTACAAAGCGGATCGCCGCTCAGCGATGGGTTTGTGCAATGGATCCGTTCGCACGGCCGATCGCAAGGAGATTGACAGGAAGAAGACGTTTGTGGGTGTTAACTGACCGTTTTCAGGGAGTGGTTGGAAAAACGCAGGCCTGTCCATGCATTTGCAGGGAGGGTTCCTGATGTCAATTCCGGTCCCGGATAGGCTGATGTGATCGCAGCGGCTGAGTAAGTCCTGGGCTGTGCAGAGGCTGCACAAAATCTGTTTGTACAGCTCTGCTACACATGCGTTCGGACACTTGCACAGCTAAAATGCACTCCCCCTGTAGTCGGCGACTATCTGATCGCAGTAGTGCAAAAATCGCCTGCTAGTGATCAGGTCTGAATTAGGTCCAAAGTAAGGAGATTATTAACAGAATGGATTTTACTCTTTAAAATCACTCCTGAGAGTCTTTAGACATTTTTCATGGGAAATATAGAGGATTTGTAATAGTTTATAATCTTGTCAATCAGCTATCAGCTCATTTTTTATTTTTTACAACAGTTCTAGTAATGTATTTTGATTTTTCTCCACCCCATTTAATTATTAAAGAACATTGATCAGCGACAATTTTATAATTAGATGTTAATTTAACGCAACTTTTCTGATGTGTTACTTTGTATTTCATACAGATGGCAATTTTCATGTATTTCTTACAAGCTGTATTATTATTGTATTTGTCATCATAAAAGACAAACCAAGGTAGACGTGGGTCACCTACACATACCCACACCAAACTAATTCCAAATATGTAGTAGAATAGTGTTATATACTGTACACGCAATATTTATATTACTTTGTGTTAATAAGGGAACTTTGCCTATGTAAATACATACTCTATAAATTTTAAATATAGCATAGATATTCAACATGATATATCATGTATGTCATGTCCTGAAAACGCCTACAGATCGCACTGACTTGTAAAGAGGAACCAGCAGAAGTGCTTTGGTGGTGCTGCAGTTGTCTATTATTTACAAAGTATATTGGCATGGGGGGCGGGGGGGGGAGGGGATTTAGGGCACCTGTCACCAACTCCCCGCTGTACTTAACCTATTGGACTCTGCTCCTTCTACCCTCCTCGCACTACACAAATCTCCTGACAGGGGTTTATTCTGAGTCAAATGTAATGTGACTGCAATTCCAGACACCTAGGGGTGTATTTACTAAAGTGCGGGTTTGTAGAAGTGGAGATGTTGCCCATAGCAAGTCAACCAATCAGAATCTACTGATTTATTTAGCACCTTCTAGAAGATAATAGCTAGAATCTGTCTGGTTGCTATGGGCAATGGGGGTCATACCGAGATGATCGTAGCTGTGCTAAATTTAGCACAGCTACGATCATTCACACTGACATGCGGGGAGACGCCCAGCACAGGGCTAGCCCACCCCGCATGACAGTGCCGGCACCCCACACACACACACACACACACACACACACACACACACACACACAGAAGTGCAAAGACATCGCACAGCGGTGATGCCTTTGCACTTCAAGAGTAGTTCCCAACCAGCGCAGCTTCAGCGTGCTGGTCGGGAGCTATTCATCGCTCCCTGGCCCGCGGCGCCGGCACAAGCGCAGTTCTGACCCGATCGCACCGCTGCGATAAACTGCAGCGTGCGATCGGGTCAGAATGACCCCCAATACCTCCACTTATACAAACCCTCACTTTAGTAAATATACCCCCTACAGTCCTATGTGACTATGTGCTTGTATGCTTGTATTCTGAGTGGTATGCATCTATGCAATCGCACCTCCCCAGTCCTTTGGCCATGAGAGCATTCTCCAGCACCAGTAATGGTAGTTACAGCTACCCCATGCGTGGTGCAGAAGATGCTATTGCAGTTGACTTGCCCAAACCACACACACAGTTCATAGTACAGAATAGGTTGGAACTCGATATGCCCATGGAATGCTTGTCTTGTGTACGAACGCCCCATTGTTGCCCAATGGCCACCCAGTACTGCTAATTCAGACATTAGTGAGGAGCTACTGAGATGCATATGGCTCAGAATCAATGTAGCTGCTTAAAGCTGCATATGTCAGCAGCGCCACAAGCACAGTTTTAAAAAAAATGACAGCATGTGGATGCATTCAGACTAGTGTGCGACTTAGAATGAGCCCCATGGTCTACTGTGAGCATGTTGCTGTGTCATTTGCTACAGGTTGTTTTAGAAGAAAACAAGAAAATAAGATAAATGCTGCTTAAAAATAAAATGTAAAAGTTTAATCTATAAAAATATTACACTAAGCGGTCTGGGCTGCAATCTCAAATGCTGCTTAGCAACCGAATACTAAAACGGCCCATGGGCGAAAGCATCTGAAGGACGGGCCAATTAACAGAGCTGTGTTCTGGGGCTTGCAGCTGTGCAGGGTTATCACTGATAGTGAGGCTGGTTTGCAAACTCCCCCCTCATTGATGGACTGCAGTATAAAACTCTGTCTTGCCAGCCCCTCAGTGTTGGTTATATTTCCTGTTGGCTTGCTGTTTGATTCCCATGGCTGAGCTGGATTGCTCATTGGATACTGTTCATTTCTTGATCTCAGAGTCGACCTCAGTTTGTTTTCTTGATAACCCACTCTCTACTGCCTTCCCCGAACTGGGACCATAACCTGACCATTCTGTCTGCTAGTGCCCGGCACCCTAATTTGGGAATACCATTCTGCTTATTGCCATATCTGCTGTCATCAAGTGGGGTACCCCTGAGGTACTCAGAGGGACCAACTTTTAACCAGATATCTCAGTTGCTATTTATTCTCTTCTTCTAGAGTTGTCCTTCTAGTGTCCTGTCCAGTACTAGTCTGGCAATACCATGGGGTAATAAGGTTCTGCTACCTAGAGCTTATATCCTGGGGGGATTCCGAGTACTGGTATGTACACAGCATTAAGGGAAAGATAACTGCTATTGGTGAATATCTCTGCAAGGGATTCTAATATCTTATCACCTCTCTACAGGTGTCATTAACACAAAAAAATAACTTAAATACAGTAGTAATTTCATGAGAGGGAGCCTCAACAAGACCGCTGTCAGTTTAAATATGATCAACTTGAGCAGAATATCCTGTTACAGGCACCTGTTACAGGCACTTATGGATTACAAATAAGTAACATTATGGGGCTTATGTCAAGTTGGATGTATGCAGGGTCGGACTGGCCCATAGAGCTTGGGGAAATCTCCAATGGACCCACTGCCTGAGGGCCCCACTTCTAGGGGTCAGTAATTTGGTGGAACAGGATCATGAATGAACGTGAGTGGTTTGATTCTATGAAAATTACACAAAGATTAGCCAATCGAAATGGGTGATCCTGATACACCCCTGTCCCCTCCTTTATAAAGGGGCACTGTTCTTTGTATATTCTCTAATTGTTAGCCAAGTCCCTCTGCGGTGACTAGCCATACCCCTTCTGGTGGCTGACCACACCCCTTAAGCTTGGTCCACTACCATTGCATTCCATGGTGGGCTTTTCGTACCCTTGTCCAACACTGGGTGTACATCTGTTTAGCAAGAGCATTTTACTAATGCGTATGCATTGTATGTCACACCTTACATTTAAAGATTGGATTGAAGAGGCAGAGGTGGAGGTAAGGGCACAGTTGCATAGTCAAAGTACAGTGAAACCATGGTTAAATAATTGTGACTAAGGTAGACCTGGATACATACATCTGTCAAGAGGAATATCTCTTACAGGTACTTGGAGGCTGGTGCAACAATATGCAATTATGATGGTGCTCATTAGCACTGAAGAACCACTTCTGATTGGCAGATTGCTGTAAAACATCAGATGTTTGTATTTTATATGGTAAATGGAACGTTCTCTTTTGGTCCATTCCACTGTCACGTAAGGAACATTTGTACAAGTTTTAACATATCAATTTTTATTAAAAATGAACACGAGAAAGTTATTATTTTAAAAAGATGGATGTAATATCCATTTTTTGAAGGTAGAAAAATAACTAGGCTTCTTTTTATGGTAGAAAAATGAAAACAAAAAAAAAATAAGAATTTACTTACCGATAATTCTATTTCTCGTAGTCCGTAGTGGATGCTGGGGACTCCGTCAGGACCATGGGGATTAGCGGCTCCGCAGGAGACAGGGCACAAAAATAAAAGCTCTAGGACTAGGTGGTGTGCACTGGCTCCTCCCCCCACGACCCTCCCCCAAGCCTCAGTTAGGATACTGTGCCCGGACGAGCGTACACAATAAGGAAAGATTTTGAATCCCGGGTAAGACTCATACCAGCCACACCAATCACACCGTACAACTTGTGATCTGAACCCAGTTAACAGCATGATAACAGAGGAGCCTCTGAAAAGATGGCTCACAACAATAATAACCCGATTTTTGTAACAATAACTATGTACAAGTATTGCAGACAATCTGCACTTGGGATGGGCGCCCAGCATCCACTACGGACTACGAGAAATAGAATTATCGGTAAGTAAATTCTTATTTTCTCTGACGTCCTAAGTGGATGCTGGGGACTCCGTCAGGACCATGGGGATTATACCAAAGCTCCCAAACGGGCGGGAGAGTGCGGATGACTCTGCAGCGTCGAATGAGAGAACTCCAGGTCCTCCTCAGCCAGGGTATCAAATTTGTAGAATTTTGCAAACGTGTTTGCCCCTGACCAAGTAGCAGCTCGGCAAAGTTGTAAAGCCGAGACCCCTCGGGCAGCCGCCCAAGATGAGCCCACCTTCCTTGTGGAATGGGCATTTACAGATTTTGGCTGTGGCAGGCCTGCCACAGAATGTGCAAGCTGAATTGTACTACAAATCCAACGAGCAATCGTCTGCTTAGAAGCAGGAGCACCCAGCTTGCTGGGTGCATACAGGATAAACAGCGAGTCAGTTTTCCTGACTCCAGCCGTCCTGGAAATATATATTTTCAGGGCCCTGACAACGTCTAGCAACTTGGAGTCCTCCAAGTCCCTAGTAGCCGCAGGCACCACAATAGGTTGGTTCAGGTGAAACGCTGACACCACCTTAGGGAGAAACTGGGGACGAGTCCGCAGTTCTGCCCTGTCCGAATGGAAAATCAGATATGGGCTTTTGTGAGACAAAGCCGCCAATTCTGACACTCGCCTGGCCGAGGCCAGGGCCAACAGCCTGGTCACTTTCCATGTGAGATATTTCAAATCCACAGATTTGAGCGGTTCAAACCAATGTGATTTGAGGAATCCCAGAACTACGTTGAGATCCCACGGTACCACTGGAGGCACAAAAGGGGGTTGTATATGCAGTACTCCCTTGACGAATGTCTGGACTTCAGGAACTGAAGCCAATTCTTTCTGGAAGAAAATCGACAGGGCCGAAATTTGAACCTTAATGGACCCCAATTTGAGGCCCATAAACACTCCTGTTTGCAGGAAATGCAGGAATCGACCGAGTTGAAATTCCTCCGTGGGGGCCTTCCTGGCCTCACACCACGCAACATATTTTCGCCAAATGCGGTGATAATGTTGTGCGGTCACCTCCTTCCTGGCTTTGACCAGGGTAGGTATGACCTCTTCCGGAATGCCTTTTTCCCTTAGGATCCGGCGTTCAACCGCCATGCCGTCAAACGCAGCTGCGGTAAGTCTTGGAACAGACAGGGTCCTTGCTGAAGCAAGTCCCTTCTTAACGGCAGAGGCCATGGGTCCTCTGTGAGCATCTCTTGAAGTTCCGGGTACCAAGTCCTCCTTGGCCAATCCGGAGCCACGAGTATAGTTCTTACTCCTCTCCGTCTTATAATTCTCAGTACCTTGGGTATGAGAGGAAGAGGAGGGAACACATACACTGACTGGTACACCCACGGTGTTACCAGAGCGTCCACAGCTATTGCCTGAGGGTCCCTTGACCTGGCGCAATACCTGTCCAGTTTTTTGTTGAGGCGGGACGCCATCATGTCCACCTTTGGTTTTTCCCAATGGTTCACAATCATGTGGAAGACTTCCGTGTGAAGTCCCCACTCTCCCGGGTGGAGGTCGTGCCTGCTGAGGAAGTCTGCTTCCCAGTTGTCCACTCCCGGAATGAACACTGCTGACAGTGCTATCACATGATTTTCCGCCCAGCGAAGAATCCTTGCAGCTTCTGCCATTGCCCTCCTGCTTCTTGTGCCGCCCTGTCTGTTTACGTGGGCGACTGCCGTGATGTTGTCCGACTGGATCAGCACCGGCTGACCTTGAAGCAGAGGTCTTGCTAGGCATAGAGCATTGTAAATTGCCCTTAGCTCCAGTATATTTATGTGGAGAGAAGTCTCTCGACTTGACCACGTTCCCTGGAAATTTCTTCCCTGTGTGACTGCTCCCCAGCCTCTCAGGCTGGCATCCGTGGTCACCAGGATCCAATCCTGAATGCCGAATCTGCGGCCCTCTAGTAGATGAGCACTCTGCAGCCACCACAGAAGAGACACCCTTGTCCTCGGAGACAGGGTTATCCGCTGATGCATCTGAAGATGCGATCCGGACCATTTGTCCAGCAGATCCCACTGAAAAGTTCTTGCGTGAAATCTGCCGAATGGAATCGCTTCGTAAGAAGCCACCATTTTTCCCAGGACCCTTGTGCAATGATGCACTGACACTTTTCCTGGTTTTAGGAGGTTCCTGACTAGCTCGGATAACTCCCTGGCTTTCTCCTCCGGGAGAAACACCTTTTTCTGGACTGTGTCCAGAATCATCCCTAGGAACAGCAGACGTGTCGTCGGGATCAGCTGCGATTTTGGAATATTTAGAATCCACCCGTGCTGTTGTAGCAGTACCCGAGATAGTGCTACTCCGACCTTCAACTGTTCCCTGGACTTTGCCCTTATCAGGAGATCGTCCAAGTAAGGGATAATTAAGACGCCTTTTCTTCGAAGAAGAATCATCATTTCGGCCATTACCTTGGTAAAGACCCGGGGTGCCGTGGACAATCCAAACGGCAGCGTCTGAAACTGATAATGACAGTTCTGTACTACGAACCTGAGGTACCCTTGGTGAGAAGGGCAAATTGGGACATGAAGGTAAGCATCCTTGATGTCCAGGGACACCATATAGTCCCCTTCTTCCAGGTTCGCTATCACTGCTCTGAGTGACTCCATCTTGAATTTGAACCTTTGTATGTAAGTGTTCAAAGATTTCAGATTTAGAATAGGTCTCACCGAGCCGTCTGGCTTCGGTACCACAAATAGTGTGGAATAATACCCCTTTCCCTGTTGTAGGAGGGGTACTTTGATTATCACCTGCTGGGAATACAGCTTGTGAATTGCTTCCAATACTGCCTCCCTGTCGGAGGGAGACGTTGGTAAAGCAGACTTCAGGAACCTGCGAGGGGGAGACGTCTCGAATTCCAATCTGTACCCCTGGGATACTACCTGTAGGATCCAGGGGTCCACTTGCGAGTGAGCCCACTGCGCGCTGAAACTCTTGAGACGACCCCCCACCGCACCTGAGTCCGCTTGTAAGGCCCCAGCGTCATGCTGAGGACTTGGCAGAAGCGGTGGAGGGCTTCTGTTCCTGGGAAGAGGCTGTCTGCTACAGTCTTTTTCCCTTTCCTCTACCCCGGGGCAGATATGACTGGCCTTTTGCCCGCTTGCCCTTATGGGGACGAAAGGACTGAGGCTGAAAAGACGGTGTCTTTTTCTGCTGAGAGGTGAGTTGGGGTAAAAAGGTGGATTTTCCAGCTGTTGCCGTGGCCACCAGGTCCAGAAATACAAAATGGATTTTTCCCACGCACTCTGCTGGCTGTTAGTAAGAAGAACTATATACTATGTAATAATAGGAAATTTAGAGCTCTTCGTTACATATGTTTTGCAAAAGATATGATAAGCCTCCAGGCCACTTCACGGCTGCTCTATTGCTGGAGGTCCCTAACTAAGCATAGGTCCAGGGCTTGGACCCCACAAAGTCGGCTCAGGCCCGACCACCCCAGGGCAGCACACCATTGAAATACTAAAGTGTTAATATGTGTTAAGAAAGAAGCAGAAGCTATGGGTTAGAAAGTGCTACAAAAATAAGGGTGTTAATAAAATACTCAAAAGAGTAATATTAGTGAAAAAAATAGGAGTGTTACATAAGTGCTAAATAAATAATATGGCATGCTACCCCAAGGTGGCCCAGCCCCACCAGACCAGGGGGGTACCACTCCCCAAACCCATACACAGCATAATAATAATAACATCCACTATGGGTCATACAATTGCTTAATGTATAGCCACATGATAATGGCACATACAGAACATATCCAGATTGAGAGCTAGTTTACCTGGAGGCACCCCTGTATCCTCCAAATGGCACCACAGGACCCAGCATGCCCTCCTAATGCTGGCTCCATCTATGCCTCTCTGAACTGCAATAAATAGTGGAAAACTGCTCTAATCAAGCTGGTAACAATCCCCAGGTGCTGCGGGAGGGGGTTACTCTAGACAAGAAATACAAAATGGATTTTTCCCACGCACTCTGCTGGCTGTTAGTAAGAAGAACTATATACTATGTAATAATAGGAAATTTAGAGCTCTTCGTTACATATGTTTTGCAAAAGATATGATAAGCCTCCAGGCCACTTCACGGCTGCTCTATTGCTGGAGGTCCCTAACTAAGCATAGGTCCAGGGCTTGGACCCCACAAAGTCGGCTCAGGCCCGACCACCCCTGGGCAGCACACCATTGAAATACTAAAGTGTTAATATGTGTTAAGAAAGAAGCAGAAGCTATGGGTTAGAAAGTGCTACAAAAATAAGGGTGTTAATAAAATACTCAAAAGAGTAATATTAGTGAAAAAAATAGGAGTGTTACATAAGTGCTAAATAAATAATATGGCATGCTACCCCAAGGTGGCCCAGCCCCACCAGACCAGGGGGGTACCACTCCCCAAACCCATACACAGCATAATAATAATAACATCCACTATGGGTCATACAATTGCTTAATGTATAGCCACATGATAATGGCACATACAGAACATATCCAGATTGAGAGCTAGTTTACCTGGAGGCACCCCTGTATCCTCCAAATGGCACCACAGGACCCAGCATGCCCTCCTAATGCTGGCTCCATCTATGCCTCTCTGAACTGCAATAAATAGTGGAAAACTGCTCTAATCAAGCTGGTAACAATCCCCAGGTGCTGCGGGAGGGGGTTACTCTAGACAAGAAATACAAAATGGATTTTTCCCACGCACTCTGCTGGCTGTTAGTAAGAAGAACTATATACTATGTAATAATAGGAAATTTAGAGCTCTTCGTTACATATGTTTTGCAAAAGATATGATAAGCCTCCAGGCCACTTCACGGCTGCTCTATTGCTGGAGGTCCCTAACTAAGCATAGGTCCAGGGCTTGGACCCCACAAAGTCGGCTCAGGCCCGACCACCCCAGGGCAGCACACCATTGAAATACTAAAGTGTTAATATGTGTTAAGAAAGAAGCAGAAGCTATGGGTTAGAAAGTGCTACAAAAATAAGGGTGTTAATAAAATACTCAAAAGAGTAATATTAGTGAAAAAAATAGGAGTGTTACATAAGTGCTAAATAAATAATATGGCATGCTACCCCAAGGTGGCCCAGCCCCACCAGACCAGGGGGGTACCACTCCCCAAACCCATACACAGCATAATAATAATAACATCCACTATGGGTCATACAATTGCTTAATGTATAGCCACATGATAATGGCACATACAGAACATATCCAGATTGAGAGCTAGTTTACCTGGAGGCACCCCTGTATCCTCCAAATGGCACCACAGGACCCAGCATGCCCTCCTAATGCTGGCTCCATCTATGCCTCTCTGAACTGCAATAAATAGTGGAAAACTGCTCTAATCAAGCTGGTAACAATCCCCAGGTGCTGCGGGAGGGGGTTACTCTAGACAAGAAATACAAAATGGATTTTTCCCACGCACTCTGCTGGCTGTTAGTAAGAAGAACTATATACTATGTAATAATAGGAAATTTAGAGCTCTTCGTTACATATGTTTTGCAAAAGATATGATAAGCCTCCAGGCCACTTCACGGCTGCTCTATTGCTGGAGGTCCCTAACTAAGCATAGGTCCAGGGCTTGGACCCCACAAAGTCGGCTCAGGCCCGACCACCCCAGGGCAGCACACCATTGAAATACTAAAGTGTTAATATGTGTTAAGAAAGAAGCAGAAGCTATGGGTTAGAAAGTGCTACAAAAATAAGGGTGTTAATAAAATACTCAAAAGAGTAATATTAGTGAAAAAAATAGGAGTGTTACATAAGTGCTAAATAAATAATATGGCATGCTACCCCAAGGTGGCCCAGCCCCACCAGACCAGGGGGGTACCACTCCCCAAACCCATACACAGCATAATAATAATAACATCCACTATGGGTCATACAATTGCTTAATGTATAGCCACATGATAATGGCACATACAGAACATATCCAGATTGAGAGCTAGTTTACCTGGAGGCACCCCTGTATCCTCCAAATGGCACCACAGGACCCAGCATGCCCTCCTAATGCTGGCTCCATCTATGCCTCTCTGAACTGCAATAAATAGTGGAAAACTGCTCTAATCAAGCTGGTAACAATCCCCAGGTGCTGCGGGAGGGGGTTACTCTAGACAAGAAATACAAAATGGATTTTTCCCACGCACTCTGCTGGCTGTTAGTAAGAAGAACTATATACTATGTAATAATAGGAAATTTAGAGCTCTTCGTTACATACCGAAAGACCGACCCCAAATAACTCCTGATAAGCGTGTGAGTGCCTTATCCACCCTAGGGGGTGTTTCCCAACGCGCCCTAACTTCTGGCGGGAAAGGGTATAATGCCAATAATTTCTTAGATATCAGCAATTTTTTATCGGGGGAGACCCACGCATCATCACACACTTCATTTAAATCTTCTGATTCAGGAAAAACTACGGGTAGTTTTTTCACACCCCACATAATACCCTTTTTTGTGGTACTTGTAGTATCAGAAAGATGCAAAGCCTCCTTCATTGCCGTGATCATGTAACGTGTGGCCCTACTGGAAAATACGTTTGTTTCTTCACCGTCGACACTGGAGTCAGTGTCCGTGTCTGTGTCTGTGTCGACCGACTGAGGTAATGGGCGCTTTAGAGCCCCTGACGGTGTTTGAGACGCCTGGACAGGCACTAACTGACTTGCCGGCTGTCTCATGTCGTCAACAGTTTTTGTAAAGTGCTGACACTATCACGTAATTCCTTAAATAAGACCATCCAGTCAGGTGTCGACTCCCTAGGGGGTGACATCACTAATACAGGCAATTGCTCCGCCTCCACACCATTTTCCTCCTCATACATGTCGACACACGCGTACCGACACAGCACACACACAGGGAATGCTCTGATAGAGGACAGGACCCCACTAGCCCTTTGGGGAGACAGAGGGAGAGTTTGCCAGCACACACCAGAGCGCTATATATGTATAGGGACAACCTTATAAATAAGTGTTTCTCCCTTATAGCTGCTATATATGTTTTTATATGCCAAATTAGTGCCCCCCCCCCTCTCTTTTTTACCCTGTTTCTGTAGTGCAGGACTGCAGGGGAGAGTCAGGGAGACGTCCTTCCAGCGGAGCTGTGATGGAAAATGGCGCTTGTGTGCTGAGGAGATAGGCTCCGCCCCCTTCACGGCGGCCTTTCTCCCGCTTTTTATGAGGTAAAATGGCAGGGGTTAAATACATCCATATAGCCCAGGAGCTATATGTGATGTATTTTTTACCATAAATAGTGTTTTCATTGCATCTCAGGGCGCCCCCCCCCAGCGCCCTGCACCCTCAGTGACCGGAGTGTGAAGTGTGCTGAGAGCAATGGCGCACAGCTGCAGTGCTGTGCGCTACCTTTCTTGAAGACAAGATGCCTTCTGCCGCCGATTTCTGGACCTCTTCACTCTTCTGGCTCTGTAAGGGGGCCGGCGGCGCGGCTCCGGGACCCATCCATGGCTGGGCCTGTGATCGTCCCTCTGGAGCTAATGTCCAGTAGCCAAGAAGCCCAATCCACTCTGCACGCAGGTGAGTTCGCTTCTTCTCCCCTTAGTCCCTCGATGCAGTGAGCCTGTTGCCAGCAGGACTCACTGAAAATAAAAAAACCTAAGTCTATACTTTTATTCTAAGCAGCTCAGGAGAGCTACCTAGATTGCACCCTTCTCGGCCGGGCACAAAAACCTAACTGAGGCTTGGGGGAGGGTCGTGGGGGGAGGAGCCAGTGCACACCACCTAGTCCTAGAGCTTTTATTTTTGTGCCCTGTCTCCTGCGGAGCCGCTAATCCCCATGGTCCTGACGGAGTCCCCAGCATCCACTTAGGACGTCAGAGAAAACTGTTTAACACAATATCACAAAATTTTGTGGAAAAAAAGGCAAGTTCACCACCGTTTTATAAAGGAAACGTCTACTTTATAATGCCTCTACAACTCCAAATTTAAGAGTCAGAGTTTTTTTTTCTGAAAACCTATGGGAAAGATCTATCATTTAACTTGTCAACCTATGTAAACGCATAAGATACACAGCTGCAGAATTTATTCGCAGTAGCACGTATGCAACATTTTCATGGAATGGCCCTATTATTAAGAAAACTGCCCAGACACTGTTCTCTTTTGGGTGTATAGGACATGATAGGTGTGGTATAGAAGACGTACACTGTCTATACAGAAAATCATTAGGTCGACCTCATATAGTTGACATGCATTCAGTCGATAGGGTCAAAAAGTTAACAGGTAAAAGGTAGACAATGGGTAAAGTCAACAGATATAAAAGTTTGAAAGGGTCAAAAGGTCGACATGATAGTGGTTGACACAAGTTTGTTTTTTTCTGTTTTTGTGTGTAATTGTGTATGTTTAACCATATATAAGCTCAAGTAATGGCACTTCACCAGCCAAGGTTCGGGCAAGGTGGCTTGCTGTGCTACTATTCCCAATCGTAGTCCACATGGATAGTAAATCAAACAAAAGTTGGAAAAACATTATAAACCACCCCCAAGAAAACTCATCTCGACCATTTGTGTGTCGACAATTGTCCTGTTGACCTTTTAACCATGTTGAAATTTTGCACCTGTCGACCTAATGCATGTTGACCATATGGGGTCGACCTATTGAGTGTCAACCTAGACACTGTCAACCTATACATTGGAGTACCTGGACATGATTACCTTATTATTATATTGTGTACAAATAGGTTATTACAACTTTCCTACTAATAATGGCGTGCAATATCTCTACAATATAAAATAGTTGAAGGTGGGCTTACTATCCACGTATTCCATGTTCTGTTATATTTGATTTTTTTTAAATGAAATTATGTATGCAATGGGCTTTTCCATGTCACATATATGGTGGAATCTCTTTAGAACTGTCAGGCAGCAAATGTACTATTTACATATAGCTAAATAATAAGTCACTATATGTTCCCATATACCCATTGAACTTAATTTAATCTTTTCCTAAGTTTGTCTTCCCAACAATGCTGTTAGGTGAGTTTGGAGATTATTTACTGTTGCATGGTTTTTACGTTGTTTCCCAAATGTACATAAACCTTTTTACAGTTCGCTAAGAATGACTAGGGGCAAACACAGGATTTCTAGAGGGGGGGGGGTTTCCAAAGAGCATGTGTGGCCAACACATGATGGGGGCAGACTTAGCCCTTTATACAATGCAGTGTATCAAATATTTCAGACTCATATAGGGCCCCTGTGATGACAGAAAGCATCAGGTGTGACAGTAGGGAGAGCACACCTAGCTGAATGTTTTATTTTTTTCCGGGTGTGGGCACGACTCCACAATCTAAGTTCCCTACTCTGTGGGGGGTTTCCAGGCAATTGGAAACTCCCTCTGCGTTTACCTATGAATGACTGCAATCTTCCTTTTTCTTATAACCTCTAAAGGGGGGTACACACGGAGAGATCCGTGTTTAAAATCTAAGCAATCTGACTAGATTGCTTAGATTTTAAGCACGGATCTGCCGTGTGTATGCCCCCCAGCGATAGCGATGCGCGGCCCCGCTCAATCTAGCGGGTCGCTCACTTCTCCGCTGTGTGAAGTGAGCAGCCCCCTGTCAGTCTGTCCCCTCGCTCAGCACATCGCGCTGTGCTGAGCGGGGGGAGAGATGTGTGCTGAGCGGTCTGTGTTAAGATCGCTCAGCACACATTTTCCCCGTCAGTACCCCCTTAAGAGACGTATCTACAGTATGAGAGCTTGAGCTGGTAAGTTGTACTGTAAGATAGGCCCTCTGTAATGTCAGAAGCATAACTAATTCCGTAGCCCCCCATGTGGCTGCAGTGGGGCCTGGCACTCTGGATGGCTTTTGCTATGTGCATCCAATGTATGCCGACTCCTGGTGTCGTAAGTATGATGACGTATAACATCAGGTAACATTTTGTGTGGTAAATTTCTATCCACTGTTATGTTGTCCGCTAAAGTTTATTCTTATATATTTTTAATATATTCTGTATAATAATGTAGGAGAGATGCATCAAACCTTTGAGAGAGTAAAGACCTGAACACACTGGGCGACACACTGGACAATATGAATGATAATCTTTTTTTAAAAGATCTGTTGTTCATATCGTCTAGTGCGTATGCCTGAACAATGAATGGTGTGCGCACCCGTAGGTCATTCTCATTCAGGCGTTATCTACCAAACATGCAGCTCAACTTTAACTATATCGCTGAGCTGCAGGTTCTGGGAGTGCGGGGGATGACATCACTGAACAATATCGTTCATCAATATCATTCAGTGTGTATGCGCTGGCGATCTCCCCTAATTAGCAATCAGCGATATAGTACTGATTGCTAATTAGGTGAAGTCGCCCAGTGTGTATGGAACTATAAAGTGGTGAAGTTGCTTATAGCAACCAATCAGCTTATAACTATTATTTATCTAGCATAGTCTATTAGATGACAACTTCTCCACTTAAACTCTCCTGAAGGTTTGTTCTCCCCCTGTATACGATATTTATAAGGGCATAGATGAGTGATTTCATACCCATGATCTTTACCCCACTGTCAATATAGTTTTACAGTCAGTTGGTGCCTAGAACTAAGTTGTTATTTTTTTAAGTAAAGTATTTTCATTGAAGAAAAAATATATTCACATTACAGAGATTCTAGGTCATTATAGAAACATATAAAATATTTCACATAGTAATATCCAATCCGCTAGAACTAGGTTTTATAATATCACATATCTTGTGTTAGGTCATACTTTTCTCCAAACCTTTAGCAGGTGTATGTACATTCAATTAAGGTAGGTTACGTTTTTTTTTTTGTTTGTTTTTTTTTAGGAGATATTTATTTCAAACTTCCCGGGAATTGGTTATTATCGGTTAAATGGTAATTTTATTCATTTATTACACTTAACCTGTATGCTATAATAGTGTGATTTATGTGCAGCTTGTCATTCAGTTACATACCCCTGTATTTAAAACACACAGTTCTCAGCATGCCCTGCCTGGCACTCAAACTCTTAACCTCACATACTACAGTCAGACACCTAACACACATAACTATTTGCTCCTGCACAGAAAGCCCAATAATTCTAAATATGTGAAACTAGATGTAGTTGTCAGTATAAACCATTACAGCTAAGCAGATCTATGTAGTGTGCAGTCTCATACAGCCAGGGGTTAAAGAGGAGGGGGACGGGATGGCGGCGGAACTGAGTTCCATCACTTGTAATGGTAGATGGATCTAGTTCCGTGTCCTCCATGGCCCTGCACAGTTTTTCCAACAGAAAAGCCTGCCCCACCACGCACGTCAATAGATGATGCAGATGGGGTTAGTGTCACTGTTTGGTTGCAGCCACCTCACCCTGGGAGGTTCAGTGAGCTGCTGGGGTGACAAAGGCAGAGATGTGAATAAGGGTCACTACTCTGGGCATTATGTGTATAAGCAGCACTACTACTGTGGGCATTATGTGTAAGGGGCACTACTACTGTGGGAATTGTGTGTAAGGGGAACTACTGTGTGGCATAATGTCTATAAGAGCTACCGCTGTGTAGCATAATGTGAATAAAGGGCACTACTATGTGGTGTAATATGAAGCGGGGGAACTACATGTGTGTAATGTGAATAAGATTGGGCTACTGTGTGGTGTCATTTAAATTAGGGGTACTATTGTGTGACCACGCCCTTTCCTTGTGAGACCACTATCCCTTTATAAAGTATGGGAGGTAGGGCACAAATTTATTGTTTGCAGGGTGGTGCAGAAAACCCTAGCACTGGCCCTAGCTCTGTCTACTGGGAGTGTGTATGTGGGTGGGGGTAGGTGGCGAGAGAAATGAGTTCCACCACTTCTCCAGGACCACTTTAAACCCTGCACACAGCCACATACAGCCACAAACTACAGACGTGGAGAATTTGTTGAAATAAAAATCTATCTGGATGCATCTATTGGTAGTCGCCCAGGAGCATCTTTATATAAATGCAGCTACAAACTCCTTCCCATCTGAAAGTGCAAGGACTGAGTCATCCACATTTAGCGTCTATACATCGTCTGTAATACAGATTGGTGTGTCCTTAGACACAACCATTGGTCACACCATCAAAACTTGCGCCAGCCTTATGTTAGGTTGTGTGTCTGTGCATGCAGCCACTTTCTGACATGCCCATGGCACTCCTATAACACGTCCACTCAATGGACCAATTTTGCCTGCATTTCTAGCCACCCCCCAGTCACCCATCACTTTTCCATAACATTTCTGATACCATGCATGTCGATCACAACAGTAGGGAAGGGGGCCCTAATTTGCACACCTTAATTAGTTAATGAGGTGCTACTCTGCTTGAGACTTAATACAATGTACAAAGGGAAAAAGTAGCAGGTGCACTGTCTCACACTAGCTCAACCTGTACTAACCAGAGGCACTTAGCATATTCCTGGCCAGGGCTATGAGCTTCCCCACCGCATCAAGGTAGCCTCTCATTGGGTAAGTCACTAACACTAACTATAGGGGTTCAGGTCTGGGGGCCCCTTAGGGCTGTGTTTGCTGTATCTGCTGTACTTCACCATGCCGTTTGGTTAAGGAATAAATCCTGCTTTTCTTTCATCTACACGTGAGTGCTGGCTTGTCTACTTTTTCTGCATCGCTGGAGAAGTGAGTGTTTTATATTTATTGCTGCCTTGCACCACCATTTTTTGCTTTATATTCATAGGCTTTGAGTGCTGTCGTGATTTCCTATATATATATATATATATCAGATCCCTGACGACGGGCGGAGGCCCGAAACAATTGTTGGATGTTACTCCATTAAATTTATCACTGGTTGAAAAGTCTCCTGAGTGCCGCCAGATTGTCTTCATTATTCCTGGATGTTTCAACTCATGGAGGGCACCGGAGCAGATGTTATACCAGCAAGGGGAGTGCCGGCTGCTTTGACGCTTTATATATATATATATATATATATATATATACAACAAATCCTAGCATGCAGCGGCACTCAGGGACAGACTCATGGAACTTCAAATCAAACGGTGTTTATTCCATTTTAGTGCAAAGAAAGACCATCCAACGTTTCGGGGCACTAACACCCCTTTGTCAAGGTGAACAAACACTTCTTGTTTGTTCACCTTGACAAAGGGGTGTTAGCGCCCCGAAACGTTGGATGGTCTTTCTTTGCACCAAAATGGAATAAACACCGTTTGATTTGAAGTTCCATGAGTCTGTCCCTGAGTGCCGCTGCATGCTAGGATTTGTTGTATATACTACAGTTTCCAGAAGGCACCGGGGCTTCATTTACGGGGAAGGGTGAGTGCCCATCCGCTTTGGTATATATATATATATATATATATATATATATATATACAGGTTGAGTATCCCTTATCCAAAATGCTTGGGACCAGAGGTATTTTGGATATCGGATTTTTCCGTATTTCGGAATAATTGCATACCATAAAGAGATATCATGGTGATGGGACCTAAATCTAAGCACAGAATGCATTTATGTTTCATATACATCTTATACACACAGCCTGAAGGTAATTTTAGCCAATATATTTTATAACTTTGTGCATTAAACAAAGTATGTCTACATTCACACAATTCATTTATGTTTCATATACACCTTATACATACAGCCTGAAGATCATTTAATACAATATTTTTAATAACTTTGTGTATTAAACAAAGTTTGTGTACATTGAGCCATCAAAAAACAAAGGATTCACTATCTCACTCAAAAAAGTCCGTATTTCGGAATATTCCGTATTTCGGAATATTTGGATATGGGATACTCAACCTGTATATATATATATATATATATATATATATATATATATATATACATCCTCATGAAATTATATATATATATATATATATACATCCTCATGAAAAAACAGCGGCACTCTGGAGTCTTTTTTAAAGATGATAAGGTGCAAAATTTAATCCATTCCAAACATCAGGTGACCAACGTTTCGGGGCCGTGACGCCCCTTCGTCAAGGTGAAACGTTGGTCACCTGATGTTTGGAATGGATTAAATTTTGCACCTTATCATCTTTAAAAAAGACTCCAGAGTGCCGCTGTTTTTTCATGAGGATGTGTGTATGCTGTCAGAGGGCACCGGAGCAATGTTATCCATTTAAGGGGAGTGCCAGCTCGATAGAATAATATATATATATATATATATATTTTTTATATATATATATATATATATATATATATATATATATATATATATATATGAAACGAAATAGAGGAGATGGCGCCAAGGGAGTTATATCAACGCCCTACCTAAAAACGGACCCTTACAGTACTCTCCGGATAAATTACGTCAGATAACAAATACTAACATAAAAATTTATTAAAACAACATATAAACCCGACACAAATGTTCATAAGTATACAGAGTTGATACATTTACATTTGTCGCACAATTTGAACAATCAGTTTGTAGTGATGAGGAAAAAGCGTAGATATATCACTACGATTTCCTCCTTCTCCTTATTGTAGATTCGGAGGTAACATCAGATAATAGATAGATAAATAACCCAACGCGTTTCGTCTTGTTCCAAGACTTCATCAGGGGTAAAATCTACAATTGTAGAATAATAAGTCAAAACAAATACATAGCAATAAGCATCTTACACTCACATATAACATGACATATTGGTATCAAAAGAACATGACATAGCAACATGAGGAGGAAAACAGAATAAATAACATGAAAAAAGAGGAAAAAAGAGAACCAAAAAGCACAGGTTGTGAAAAACATACCTCTTCATTTCAGAACATATTGTCAGCACATAAAAGGTCATTCAAAGATGTATGAACAACGTTTCAATATTTCAATGGGACTTGATTGATACAGCGAGGACCATACCTAATTAAAAAACGTTTAATAATCTTTATTAATTAAAGGACACTTTTTGTTCAATTAGGCAGAGATTGGGATTAATCCAATGGAACGGCACATACCTCATATATCATCAGCTTGAGTCTGACATTCAGATATTCGAATATGGGGAAGATTCATATGTGTATATAATCTAACTGGTTCACAAGCATAAGGAACCTAATAAATTGATTAATTGGGTATTAATTATAAGAACACCTACGAGTTCATAAATAGACCCCTATCTTATTTTGACACCCATAATTATAAAAATTCTGGTATCATTAATGTCTGATCACTAATGAACAGATCTCATGACTAACCCGTGTGGTTTCTATATATGATACAGAACAAAGCCACAGAATTGGCTATAACAAACACCAATGTTACCACTATACAACGATCCTCTACTAAATGATCTGATTATAACCAGCCATTTATTCATATTTGGAAAACCCAGGACTAATTGTATTAACCATCAGTATAGTGAACCCACATGATATGTTTATTAGGGAAACCCATCCTTTATGGACGGTATCACTGATCTATGATCGAATAATTCAAAGAAATTACTCAAAGTGCTACCCACAGGGGGTGTAGTTCATTAGTGCCAATCATTAAAGAAATCTCTATAATATAGCACATACCTCGTCGGTCAGCAGCTTGAACCTGACACTCAGAGACTCAGGAGTGAAGGCAATTCAAATGGGTATAATGTCTAACCAATTTAGAACACGTGGTAGACCTGGTAAATTAATTGGGTTGATATCAATTAGACCATCTATTAAAGTACCAGTATGGTACAAAGAGTTCCCACCCCATGGAGAAACAAATACTCCTTTCACTTAGTAAGGGGAAGATCTATTAACTATAAAAATTATATAAGTGAGTGTATAACTCATACAACTGATAGTGATATATCTACGCTTTTTCCTCATCACTACAAACTGATTGTTCAAATTGTGCGACAAATGTAAATGTATCAACTCTGTATACTTATGAACATTTGTGTCGGGTTTATATGTTGTTTTAATAAATTTTTATGTTAGTATTTGTTATCTGACGTAATTTATCCGGAGAGTACTGTAAGGGTCCGTTTTTAGGTAGGGCATTGATATAACTCCCTTGGCGCCATCTCCTCTATTTCGTTTCATATTTTCACACATTTAGTTCCTCCTAACAGGGAACTTAGAGGATACAGGCAGCCATATAATTAATTAATTTTAGTGTTTTATTTGAAATAGCGCAGTAGGAGAGTAATTCTTGTCATATATATATATATATATATATATATATGAATTTTGATTTGGTAAAAATTGGGAGGGAAACGTGAGGATACCAAGTTGATTCATCAGTATTATAAATGGGTACTTCAGTCACCCACAGATAACAAAGGACGTAAAAGATGTTAAAACCGCAACTCTCATCTGTCCATTTGAGCCACCTAAGCCCAAGACTAAGCATAAGTATGACTAACATTGGTGGATAACTATGAAGCACTTCAGAAATATGAGAAAGGAAAGTTCCTTGAGATGATTAAACAGATTAAAGACACTGTTGCTAATCTTTCCATATGTCAGAAAGGGTTTGATGATGAAGCAGATCATTTATTGCTACAAACTGAGCTACTTGTTGTCTGTTGGGTTAGAGGGCTTGAAAGAGTTAATTGCTATTGCTACAGGAGGCTGTAATGTACTTGCTAACATTTGAGAAGCTTGGCTAAGCTAGAAAAGAGAAAGATAAATTTGGAACAACCAAGAACCAACCATTTTCATCAGAGAGGGAATCAAGATGATCATCTTATGAGCTAAACATTCACTTCACAATCCACAGTGTGTCGTTCAGATCTTGATACATGATAGTCGCATTATCTGTAGCGGTGGAATTGAAGAAATACCTTGTGCCTTAGCATTCTGGCAAGTGTCCATCCTTGGAGCAGTATGCTATGTGAGCTTTTGCTGATGCTTTATAAACTATTCCAATGTAACTTGCTGAGAACAGTAGTAGGAGCCAAATTCAACACATGACTAAAGAACGGGCAAAGCAAGTTAAAGAACAGAAGCCTGCAGTTTGCATTGACTGCTTGCAAAAGGAGCACTAATGAGATGAATCAGCAGCATGTGATAAAAATGCTCTTAAAAAAAAGAAAAGAAAAAAGATTTCCATTAGCTACACAGGATCGGTAGGCGTGACCACCAGACAGGATGCCGGCAGTCACAATACCGACGCCAGCAAATAATGCGGCCAGAGCAGTACTTCCAGTGTGCTGGCGATCTCCCTCTCCACCTACTATATGGGATTGGTGCCAACGTATGCACTTTTACTACTCAACTCCTGAGGGACATGGGCTCTATCATGCTATTTTGCTCAGATGGTTAGAAATCAAAACATCATCCTCATATAAGGCCTTGATACACTGGCGTATTTATAATGGGTGCAGTGTGTGCGGGCCTGGATACCTACAGATCTGATTTGACCCAGATATGGAATCTGTTGATTCCAGCGATATTAGCCTTGACACCCCCTTTTATTTTAGTCACTTTGGTGGAATTCAGTATCTATGCGTGAGACTCCCTGTCAGGTGGTTCTATTCTTTCCCTTCTCCCCTTTCCTTCTTTTTTCTATGCTCCTTCATTTCCTTTCTCTTTTAGAACTAAATTATTTTGCAAATAATTATTTGATTGTTGATTGTTACTTTTTGATATAGCACTCCTGATTTTTTCAGTTAGTTCTGACTACCGAACAAGTGCTATATCATCTTTGGTTCTTGCATGTTTTTGTATACCATTGTATCCTAAGCATTGTTTATGTTATGTCATTTTGAAAATAAAGATAAAGATTTTATTTAAAAAAAATGCCAGCATCCCAATGGTATCAATCCCGACAGAGGTGAGGTAAGTATTCTAACTTCACCCCGTACCCACCTAACCCACCCCTACCACAGCCTAACCCTAACCTCCCCCCTTAGCGCCTAAGCCTTACCTACCCCCTTAGTGCCTAAATCTACCCCCCCTGCCCAGGTGGTGCCTAACCCTAAACCTCCCTCCCCCGCAGCCTAACCATAAACATCCCCCGCAGTCTAACCCTAACCCTCCCGGTGATACTTACCTTCAGGATTCCAACTGTCTGGATTCCAGCGTTGGGATGTTCACCTGTTTCAGGATTCCAGGGTCGGTATTCCAACTGCCAGGATCCCGACAGCCGGTATTTTAAGCGTATACCACCTACATAAGTGGTCAAAATGATTTTGAAAATCGACGATGTACGCCGACCTGGTGAAACAGAGAAGTAACATCTATTTTTACTAGAAGCCAATTCAACTTAGCCTGGTCTGAATGCTATTTATTGTTTCATTCCATTTGCTACACATACTGGAGTGGATACTGACTTTTTCTACATTACAAAGGAGCAATTATTTGAAGAAAAAAAAAGAAGAAGGAATCTTCCAGAGATACAAGCTGAACTCCAAGGTCAAGGCACGTCAGTGTCTCATCGCACCACATAACGCTTTTTGAGTGACAGTGGGCTCCATTGAAGAAGACCCAGGGGGCTACACATTTGGGGGAAAAAACAACAGCATAAAAAAAAAAAAAAAAAAACAGATTGGGATTTTCCAAAATGCATTTTGACACAATGCCTCTAGGAGAATGTCCTTTGGACAGATGACTCAAAACTGGAGCTTTTTGACAAGTCACATTAGCTTTCACCATACCTACTGTGAGACATAGAGAAAGCCTGGTTATGTTTTGGGCCTCTGCTGGGTCTGGCACGGGGTGCTTTCAATCTGTGCATGGCACAATGAAAACTCAAGATTATCAAGGCATTCAAAGCAAAACATACTGCCCAGTGTCAGAAAGCTCTGCCTCAGTCACAGGTCATGGGTCCTCCAATAAGATAATGAACCAAAACACACAGCTAAAATCACCAAGAACGGATAAGAACAAAACAGTGAACTATTCTTAAGTGGCTTTCTATAACCTCTGATCTGAATCCTAGCATCTAACGTGTAAGACATGGATTCTTCTTTTTTTGTGGAAGGTTACCAACAAACCCTAACCCTCTTGGTGTCACTGAATCCTAACCATTCACAACCTGAAAAAGTCGACATTTCACAGTGACATTGCGGATGTCGGTATTGTGAACATGTAGTAATTCTGAGAACAGTAGTGTGTTTGTGTGCATGGGGTGTGTGTGTGGGGGGAGGGGAGGGGTCAGTTGCAGGTGTATTTTTTCCTATTTTTCTTTTTTAAACACAAATCAATCCAAAATAAAAAAGGAAACAAAAAACAATGTGATGATAAGTACATTGATGTGGTAGCAATAATTATTTGTTTAACCCACCTATAGAAAAACTGTAAAACATTTTCAGGTCAAAAAGGTATAAATGACCCCGGGTCATAAAATGCAGAAATCAGAGATAATCACATAACTCTAGGGTTGTGGCGTCGGGGATCCCGTCCGTCGGGAAGCTAACTGCTTCCCGCCACAGGTTCTGTTCCCACTCTATGGGTGTCGTGGACACCCACGAGTAGGAATAGACCCTATGCGTCGGAATTCCAGCTGTAAGCACTGTTGACTGTCAGGATTCCGACATCAGTATCCTGACCGCCGGGATCCCGACAACTGGCAAATTAACTGCATCCCAAATAGACGCCTCCTGCTACATCACCATACAGCGCTGTCACTGTTGTTTCCTTGGATCCATCAGTGATAGCCACTTGAACTACATCTGAATCAGTCCCAAAGATCTCCTGTGGAACATTTCCACAGGAGATATATTTACCACTAGCTGAAGTACCCGGCGTTGTCCAGTTTTAAATTTTCAAGTTCTTAAGTAATGAATGAGTTGGATGTAACTGTCAACATTTTAAAATTAATTAGCACCTTAGCAGCTCTTACAACACACCCATGAGGTGGCTGCCCAGTGTCGTTTTTTTGTTTTGTTGGGGTGTCGCCAGTAGCCCTAATCCCCACGTAACTCACAGACCGGGTAGAGGAGTCCAATGATACACATCGATGTTTTCTCTCAGGAGGGAGTCTGCCATCTGCCACAGCTCAGGATCTTCTCCTCTGATGGTGGAGGAGATTATATATTAGCTGTTCTGGATCTTTTAGATGGTCTTCCTGCATCCTCCTCTCCATCTTCACAGACCGAAAGCCGTTTTCTTGTTCTTTCTGTAATACATAAGTTTCAGTTAGAAACAATTTCCTGTGTGAGATGATCATCATACAGGAAGGCGTGCATATACCATAGGTGGGTGTAGTATGGTATGCCAGCGGCCGGGCTCCCGGCGACCAGCATACCGGCGCCGGGAGCCCGACCGCCGGCATACCGACAGCGTGGCAAGCGCAAATGAGCCCCTTGCAGGCTCGCCATGCTGCGGTCACGGTACGCGCGCCACGCTATTTATTCTCCCTCCAGGGCGGTCGTGGACACCCACGAGGGAGAAAATCTGTCGGTATGCCAGCTGTCGGGATTCCGGCGCCGGTATACTGGGCGCCGGGATCCTGATAGTCGGCAACCTGAAAACCACCCCTGTAGGTGTGTATGTGCCATGTGTGCATGTGTATGTTATCAGTAATCCCCAATATTAAGCTGTTCAGATAGAGCTTTCTTGATAGAAAGTTGTTTTTCTATTCTACCATATATCTGTTATGCACTTTAAAAAAGTGATATTAAGCTGGTGCTGGACATGCTACGAATGTACTCAGGGCCAGCGGCTTGTTGGGCCTGTCAGGCCACACAGAAAGCCAGGCAGGACATGTGCAGAGCAGCCTTCCGGTTCTCTGTTTGTCCGGCCCCACGCTGAATAACGGATAGAAGGAGGCGTGCCGTGAAGCCAGGCCCCTCTGATTTGTAGCATGCCCCCATGAGCCATGGCCCCCCTACGCACACTAAAATCCGTCCCTGATTTGACTACAGGAGCATGATTTTATTGTATATGTGACGACAGCTGGTAAGAGTAGTGTTCCCACTAGAATGTGGGCAGGGCAGGATTCTGTGGTGCGGGCAGGGCCTCAGCACGCGCTCCCAAAAGGGGGCATGGCTGGCTGGTGAGGCGGCATGTCTTCATACAATGTCCCTAATTCATCACTCTTGAGGTGTGCCCAAGCCAGCACATATGGAGGTGCTGAGCTTCCCCCAAGCTCTCTGTTCAATGTAAATGCACACGGCATCTATTCACGTGGTGGTGATCTGCAGCGATCAGAACTGTGCCTGTGCCGACGCCGCAATGTGCAGGCGCGAGGCCTCGCCAGCAAGGGGGAACGCTGGGCAGTGACGGGAAGGACGATGAAAGTGATCACACCGGCGATCTCACCAGCAATCGCAAGAAGATTGACAAGAGGAGGCCGTTCGTGGGAGTCAACTGACCGTTTCCAGGGAGTGTCCAGGAAAATGCAGGCTTGTCCAGGCGTTTGATGGGATGGTTCCTGACGTCAGCTCTGGACTGGATCGTCGCAGTGGAAGACTAAGTCCTGAGCTGTGCAGAGACTGCACAAACTTTTGTTTGTGCAGCTCTCTGCAAAAGCGATCGCACCCCTGCTAGAGATGAGCGGGTTCGGTTTCTCTGAATCCGAACCCGCCGAACTTCAGCTTTTTTTACACGGGGCCGAACAGGCTCGGATCCTCCCGCCTTGCTCGGTTAACCCGAGCGCGCCCGAACGTCATCATCCCGCTGTCGGATTCTCGCGAGGCTCGGATTCTATCGCGAGACTCGGATTCTATATAAGGAGCCGCGCGTCGCCGCCATTTTTCACACGTGCATTGAGATTGATAGGGAGAGGACGTGGCTGGCGTCCTCTCCGTTTAGAGTGACTAATAGTACTAGAGAGAGAGAGACACAAATTTTGGGGAGCATAATATAGGAGGAGTACTACTTGCTGCTGATAGTGTGACCAGTGGCAGTGACCAGTGCCACCAGTTTAATGAATCCGTTCTCTGCCTGAAAAAAAACGATACACAGTGTGACACAGTCACACATACCATATCTGTGCTCAGCCCAGTGTGCTGCATCATATACTGTATATCATTATCTGACTGCTGAGTGCTCACTGCTCACACAGCTTAATTGTGGGGGAGACTGGGAAGCAGTTATAGCAGGAGTACATATTTTAAGTACAGTGCACACTTTTGCTGCCAGAGTGCCACTGCCAGTGTGACTGACCAGTGACCACTGACCACCAGTATTGTGATTGTCTGCTGACCACCAGTATATTGTGATTGTCTGCCTGAAAAAGTTAAACACTCGTCGTGTGGTGTTTTTATAAACGCATTCTGCAGACAGTGTCCAGCAGGTCCGTCATTACATAATATATACCTGTCCGGCTGCAGTACTAGTGTGATATATATATATATATATATATATATATATTTAATTTTATCTCATTATCATCCAGTCTATATTAGCAGCAGACACAGTACGGTAGTCCACGGCTGTAGCTACCTCTGTGTCGGCAGTCGCTCGTCCATCCATAATTGTATACCACCTACCCGTGGTTTATTTTTTTTTTCTATCTTCTTGATACTAGTAGTTTACTTTAGGAGTCTGCAGTGCTGACAGACAGTGTCCAGCAGGTCCGTCATTACATAATATATACCTGTCCGGCTGCAGTACTAGTGTGATATATATATATATATATTTTAATTTTATCTCATTATCATCCAGTCTATATTAGCAGCAGACACAGTACGGTAGTCCACGGCTGTAGCTACCTCTGTGTCGGCAGTCGCTCGTCCATCCATAATTGTATACCACCTACCCGTGGTGTTTTTTTTTTTTTTTCTATCTTCTTGATACTAGTAGCTTACTTTAGGAGTCTGCAGTGCTGACAGACAGTGTCCAGCAGGTCCGTCATTACATAATATATACCTGTCCGGCTGCAGTACTAGTGTGATATATATATATATATATATTAATTTTATCTCATTATCATCCAGTCTATATTAGCAGCAGACACAGTACGGTAGTCCACGGCTGTAGCTACCTCTGTGTCGGCAGTCGCTCGTCCATCCATAATTGTATACCACCTACCCGTGGTTTATTTATTTTTTCTATCTTCTTGATACTAGTAGCTTACTTTAGGAGTCTGCAGTGCTGAGTCTGACAGACAGTGTCCAGCAGGTCCGTCATTACATAATATATACCTGTCCGGCTGCAGTACTAGTGTGATATATATATATATTTTAATTTTATCTCATTATCATCCAGTCTATATTAGCAGCAGACACAGTACGGTAGGCCACGGCTGTAGCTACCTCTGTGTCGGCAGTCGCTCGTCCATCCATAATTGTATACCACCTACCCGTGGTTTATTTTTTTTTTCTATCTTCTTGATACTAGTAGCTTACTTTAGGAGTCTGCAGTGCTGACAGTGTCCAGCAGGTCCGTCATTACATAATATATACCTGTCCGGCTGCAGTACTAGTGTGATATATATATATATATATATATTTTAATTTTATCTCATTATCATCCAGTCTATATTAGCAGCAGACACAGTACGGTAGTCCACGGCTGTAGCTACCTCTGTGTCGGCAGTCGCTCGTCCATCCATAATTGTATACCACCTACCCGTGGTTTATTTTTATTTTCTATCTTCTTAATACTAGTAGCTTACTTTAGGAGTCTGCAGTGCTGACAGACAGTGTCCAGCAGGTCCGTCATTACATAATATATACCTGTCCGGCTGCAGTACTAGTGTGATATATATATATTTTAATTTTATCTCATTATCATCCAGTCTATATTAGCAGCAGACACAGTACGGTAGTCCACGGCTGTAGCTACCTCTGTGTCGGCAGTCGCTCGTCCATCCATAATTGTATACCACCTACCCGTGGTTTATTTTTTTTTTCTATCTTCTTGATACTAGTAGCTTACTTTAGGAGTCTGCAGTGCTGACAGACAGTGTCCAGCAGGTCCGTCATTACATAATATATACCTGTCCGGCTGCAGTACTAGTGTGATATATATATATATATATTTTAATTTTATCTCATTATCATCCAGTCTATATTAGCAGCAGACACAGTACGGTAGTCCACGGCTGTAGCTACCTCTGTGTCGGCAGTCGCTCGTCCATCCATAAGTATACTAGTATCCATCCATCTCCATTGTTTACCTGAGGTGCCTTTTAGTTGTGCCTATTAAAATATGGAGAACAAAAATGTTGAGGTTCCAAAATTAGGGAAAGATCAAGATCCACTTCCACCTCGTGCTGAAGCTGCTGCCACTAGTCATGGCCGAGACGATGAAATGCCAGCAACGTCGTCTGCCAAGGCCGATGCCCAATGTCATAGTACAGAGCATGTAAAATCCAAAACACCAAATATCAGTAAAAAAAGGACTCAAAAATCTAAAATAAAATTGTCGGAGGAGAAGCGTAAACTTGCCAATATGCCATTTACCACACGGAGTGGCAAGGAACGGCTGAGGCCCTGGCCTATGTTCATGGCTAGTGGTTCAGCTTCACATGAGGATGGAAGCACTCAGCCTCTCGCTAGAAAAATGAAAAGACTCAAGCTGGCAAAAGCACCGCAAAGAACTGTGCGTTCTTCGAAATCACAAATCCACAAGGAGAGTCCAATTGTGTCGGTTGCGATGCCTGACCTTCCCAACACTGGACGTGAAGAGCATGCGCCTTCCACCATTTGCACGCCCCCTGCAAGTGCTGGAAGGAGCACCCGCAGTCCAGTTCCTGATAGTCAGATTGAAGATGTCAGTGTTGAAGTACACCAGGATGAGGAGGATATGGGTGTTGCTGGCGCTGGGGAGGAAATTGACAAGGAGGATTCTGATGGTGAGGTGGTTTGTTTAAGTCAGGCACCCGGGGAGACACCTGTTGTCCGTGGGAGGAATATGGCCGTTGACATGCCTGGTGAAAATACCAAAAAAATCAGCTCTTCGGTGTGGAAGTATTTCAACAGAAATGCGGACAACATTTGTCAAGCCGTGTGTTGCCTTTGTCAAGCTGTAATAAGTAGGGGTAAGGACGTTAACCACCTCGGAACATCCTCCCTTATACGTCACCTGCAGCGCATTCATAATAAGTCAGTGACAAGTTCAAAAACTTTGGGCGACAGCGGAAGCAGTCCACTGACCAGTAAATCCCTTCCTCTTGTAACCAAGCTCACGCAAACCACCCCACCAACTCCCTCAGTGTCAATTTCCTCCTTCCCCAGGAATGCCAATAGTCCTGCAGGCCATGTCACTGGCAATTCTGACGAGTCCTCTCCTGCCTGGGATTCCTCCGATGCATCCTTGCGTGTAACGCCTACTGCTGCTGGCGCTGCTGTTGTTGCTGCTGGGAGTCGATGGTCATCCCAGAGGGGAAGTCGTAAGCCCACTTTTACTACTTCCACCAAGCAATTGACTGTCCAACAGTCCTTTGCGAGGAAGATGAAATATCACAGCAGTCATCCTGTTGCAAAGCGGATAACTGAGGCCTTGATGTCACAACTGAGGGCCTGAGCTGACGGGAGGCAGCCTCAGTTGTAGGGGCTGAGATGTAACGGAACCTGGGAGGTTGTATCAGACCCCTAGACATGTAAGTAACATGTAGAATAACTGCCCGAAGGCGTGACCACGACAACCAGGATAAAAGTCAATGATGTTTATTAAGACAAACTCCGTAACACAGCAGCAAAGGAAACATAAAAGTCAACAGAGGATAAATACAATTCCTGGGTATTACAGGGTGGCAAGGGCCACAGGCACTGGTAGAGTGAGACAGTTCTTATAATCTTCTAGTTGGAAAGTCCTTACCAGGCCTGACTGTAGCAATGGAGAGAACCCAGGATCGTACCAGCTGGTGTTCCAGGAAAGGAAGGGGTTGGCTAGGCAATTATGCAAATCAACAATACAGACAGCAGATTGGTGGAAATGCTCAGATGACAAAATCCAAGATGGCTGCGCCCATGCAGACACTTGGAGGGAAGTTTGGTTTGTAATCCATGTTAGAATTGAAACAGTAATGGCGACGCCGGCCACAGGAGACAGGAGACGCCAGACTGACAAGCGCACATTTAACCACGCGGGCACAGCGGAGGCCGCGGCTGATGAAATCACCACTCTGACATTCTGCATGTGGAAACTCAGGAACAGCGGGATCCGGTCCTGGAACGCTGAGCCAGCCTTAGGAGGCATCTGAAGGGTAAGTAATGGCGTCCAGATACCCGGATCGTGACAGCACCCCCCCCTTTAGGAGTGGCCCCAGGACACTTCTTAGGCTTTAAAGGAAACTTTGCGTGGAAATTTCGGACCAAGGCAGGAGCATGGACGTCTGAGGCATTGGTCCAAGAGCGTTCTTCAGGACCATAGCCCTTCCAGTCAATGAGGTATTGTAACTGACCATAACGGAAACGTGAGTCCAAAATCTTGGCCACCTCGTACTCGACTCCCCGTTGAGTCTGAACTTTGGGAGCTGGAGGAAGTGCGGAATGAAACCGATTCAGGATCAGCGGTTTCAACAAAGAAACATGAAATGTCCTGGGTATTTTCAAGAAGGATGGTAACTGTAACCTGTAGGCAACAGGATTGATGACTTGTTCAATCTTGAAGGGTCCGATGTAGCGAGGTGCAAATTTCATGCTGGGAACTCTCAACCTCAAATTCTTCGTGGACAGCCACACACGATCACCCACCTTGAGGGCAGGAACCGCTCTACGCTTTCTATCGGCAAACTTCTTATACCTGAATGAGGCTTTAAGCAGGGCTGCGCGGACGTTCCTCCAGTTATTTGAAAACTGACGCAAGGTGACATCCACTGCTGGAACAGAAGTTGCGCGAAGCGGTTGGAATTCTGGGACTTTATGGTGGAATCCATAATTAATGAAGAATGGTGTAGAAGAAGATGAGGAATGGTATTGATTGTTGTGGCTGAACTCGGCCCAAGGAAGGAGTTGAACCCAGTCATCTTGAGAGGAAGACACATATATACGGAGGAAGGCCTCCAAGTCCTGATTCACCCTCTCGGTTTGACCATTGGTCTGAGGATGGTAAGCCGTGGAAAACTTTAACTTGACTTGGAGGGCTTGACACAAACTTCGCCAAAATTTGGCTACAAATTGTACTCCACGATCCGAGATGATCTCTTCAGGAAGACCGTGAAGTCGGAAGATCTCTTGTATAAACACTTGAGCCAACTTGGAAGCTGACGGAAGACCGGTGAGAGGGATGAAATGTGCCATCTTGGTGAACCGGTCAACTACCACCCAGATGGTATTAAACTTGTTGCAGATAGGTAGATCGGAAACAAAGTCCATCGACAAATGGGTCCAAGGTCGACGGGGAACAGATAATGGAACCAGTTGCCCCGCAGGCGACTGGCGGGAGACTTTGTGTTGGGCACACTTTGGGCAGGAGGCAATAAATTCCATAACGTCCTTCTTCAGAGTTGGCCACCAGTAGGACCTAGAAATAAATTCAAGGGTTTTCTGAATGCCTGTATGTCCAGCAAAACGGGAAGCATGGGCCCAATGCATGAGCTTCTTCCTTAGAACTGGCTTAACAAAACTTTTCCCTGGTGGAGGCGTAGAGTCCATCCCTACCGTGGAGAATGCCAACGGATTAATAATAGGATGCTTGTCTGCAGACTCGGACTCATTTTCTTGCTCCCATGAGCGGGAAAGGGCATCGGCCTTACGATTCTGAGAACCCGGACAGAACTGGAGTTTAAAGTCAAACCTAGAGAAGAAAAGTGCCCATCTGGCCTGACGAGGATTCAGACATTGTGCGCCTTTGAGATATAAAAGATTTTTGTGGTCGGTAAGAATGGTGATTGAGTGGGAAGCTCCCTCCAACAGGTATCTCCACTCCTCCAGAGCGAGCTTGATGGCTAGCAACTCCTGATCGCCAATGGCATAGTTGCGCTCAGCTGGGGAGAACTTCCGGGAGAAGAAACTGCAAGGATGTAGATGTCCATCTTTGGCCCTCTGGGATAACACTGCTCCTACTCCAACGGAGGAGGCATCTACCTCTAAGATAAAAGGAGAGTCGGTGTCGGGCTGTTTCAGAACTGGTGCAGAGATGAACCGTTGCTTCAGAAGGTGAAAGGCCTGTGTAGCTTCCTCGGACCACTTGGATGGATTAGCACCTTTCTTGGTTAATGCAGTGATAGGCGCCACAATGGTGGAAAAGTCTCGTATAAATTTTCTATAATAATTGGCGAACCCTAAGAACCTCTGGACCCCTTTGAGGCTTAAGGGTATAGGCCAATTCTGGATTGCTTGGAGTTTCTCAGGATCCATCTCTAGTCCGGAACCGGACACAATGTAACCTAGAAACGGAATGGTTTTAACTTCAAACACACACTTCTCCAATTTACAATAGAGGTGATTGACACAGAGACGGGAAAGAACCTCTTTTACCCAGAAACGATGATCTTCGAGATTATTAGCAAAGATGAGGATGTCGTCTAGATAAACCACGACATGGCGGTACAAGATGTCCCTGAAAATCTCATTCACGAAGTGCTGGAAGACTGCTGGAGCATTGCTCAATCCGAAGGGCATGACGAGGTACTCATAATGTCCGTCACGGGTGTTAAAGGCGGTCTTCCACTCGTCACCCTCACGGATTCGGATGAGATTGTAGGCACCCCTCAAGTCCAGCTTTGTGAAAATAGTTGCACCACTAACTCTATCAAAGAGCTCGGTAATCAGGGGTAAAGGGTATCGGTTCTTGACGGTAATGTCGTTCAGACCTCTGTAGTCGATGCACGGACGCAGACCACCGTCTTTCTTCTTAACGAAGAAGAAGCCTGCGCCGGCTGGAGAAGAAGATGGTCGGATGAAACCCTTCGCCAGGTTCTCTTTGATGTACTCTTCCATGGAGTGTGTCTCAGGCAGAGACAACGGATAAGTTCGGCCTCGCGGTGGAACCTTCCCTGGAATGAGGTCGATTGGGCAGTCCCATTCTCTATGAGGAGGAAGGATATCAGCAGAGGCTTTACTGAACACGTCCGTGAAGTCTTGATATGGAGGAGGCGGAACATCAGATGACCTGGGGAAGGAAGAACAAACAGGAAGAACTTTGGCTAAACAAGTCTCAGCACAGGAGGGACCCCATGCCAGTATTTGCGTAGTCGTCCAGTCAATTGATGGGTTGTGGAGACGGAGCCATGGAAGGCCTAAAACCACTGGATGTGTGGCTCTTGGAATCACTAAAAAAGAAATATACTCAGAATGAAGAACTCCCACTCTCAGACGAACTGGAAGAGTCCTTAAGGAAATGACTGCGTCAAAAATCTTGCTGCCATCCACGGCAGTCAAAGAGATGGACGAGGACAGTCTCTCGGTGGGTAGGGACCACCGTTTAACATAAGCTTCGGTTATGAAATTCCCAGCTGCTCCGGAATCAAGGAGGGCAATGGCGTTCATGTAACGTTGAGCAATTTGGAGCGACACTGGGAGGTTACAGTCATGAGGAGATGGAGAGGAGATCATTACTCCTAGCCGGCCCTCTCCTTGGCGAGCTAGGATCTGGAGTTTCCCGGACGTTTGGGACAGGCATTGATAGTGTGCGACGGAGCTGCACAGTAGAGACAGAGAGACTCAGAGAGACGTCTTCGGCGCTCAGCGGGAGATAGACGGGAACGACTAATTTGCATAGGCTCATCCTTGGATGGAGATGGTTGACGAGGAGGAGGAGCAGAAGATTTAGGAGTAGATGATCTTCCTCGCTCAGTTGCTCTCTCTCTGAAACGTAGATCAACCTTCGTGCAAAGAGAAATTAGCTCATCCAACTTAGAGGGCAAGTCTCTGGTAGCTAACTCATCCTTGATGCGTTCTGATAAGCCATGCCAGAATGCAGCATACAGGGCCTCGTCGTTCCATGCCAGTTCGGATGCCAGGATTTTAAACTGTATAAGATACTGTCCCACAGTACGTGTTCCCTGGCGTAAACGGAGAATCTCAGATGAAGCAGATGTTATCCGGCCTGGCTCGTCGAAGATGCGCCTGAATGTAGCTACAAAGTCAGTATAGGAGGATAGCAGGGGATCAGACTTCTCCCATAAAGGTGATGCCCAGTCAAGGGCTGAGCCACTGAGAAGGGAGATGATATAGGCAATTTTGGTACGGTCACTGAAGAAATTGCCAGGTAGAAGCTCAAAGTGGATTTCACATTGATTGAGAAATCCCCTGCAGAACCTTGGAGATCCATCAAATTTTGCTGGCGTTGGAAGATGAAAATATGGACTGGAAATGGGTAAGGTGGGTGGGGTTACAGCTGGTATCACTGTAGTGGACGCACCGGACGTGCCAGGTCCACGGAGGGTCGTTTGAATCCCATCCAGCCGTGTAGAGAGATCCTGGAGACAGCGGATGATGTGGCCCTGTGCAGCCTCCTGATGTTCAAGTCGGGCTGCCAGTTCTTGCATTGGCCTGGCCGCTTGATCCTGGTCTCCGGCTGGATTCATTAGGTCAGTGCTTACTGTCACAACTGAGGGCCTGAGCTGACGGGAGGCAGCCTCAGTTGTAGGGGCTGAGATGTAACGGAACCTGGGAGGTTGTATCAGACCCCTAGACATGTAAGTAACATGTAGAATAACTGCCCGAAGGCGTGACCACGACAACCAGGATAAAAGTCAATGATGTTTATTAAGACAAACTCCGTAACACAGCAGCAGTAAAGGAAACATAAAAGTCAACAGAGGATAAATACAATTCCTGGGTACTACAGGGTGGCAAGGGCCACAGGCACTGGTAGAGTGAGACAGTTCTTATAATCTTCTAGTTGGAAAGTCCTTACCAGGCCTGACTGTAGCAATGGAGAGAACCCAGGATCGTACCAGCTGGTGTTCCAGGAAAGGCTGGGTTGCTGAAGATAAAACGGCTGCTGTGGATACTGGCTGGAACCAGACTGTTGTTGGTACGGAGTGGATACTGGCTGGAACCAGTTAAATAATAAACGAACTTGAGAGCGATGAAATAATAATGAAGTTTGGAGTTTGAGAGCGGTGAAATAATAATACCGGTGGAGAGTGGTAAACTGCAGAAAGGACACCGGCCCTTTAAGAGAAGCTGTACACTGCTGGAAGCTGAGCTGGAAGCAGGTGATTGATGAAGTTTGAAACAGGTGAGTCCAGAATGGATCGGAGAGTCAGGCTACACCGCAGATGGAATGCTGGTGCGGGTCTCTATAGCAGAAGTCTGGAGACAGGAGCTGGAACCTGGAAGACAACCACAGGAGAGAGACAAACTGGAACTAGGTTAGACAACCAAAGCACTGACGCCTTCCTTGCTCAGGCACAGCTTACTTGTACCTGCAGCAAGGAAGGGGTTGGCTAGGCAATTATGCAAATCAACAATACAGACAGCAGATTGGTGGAAATGCTCATATGACAAAATCCAAGATGGCTGCGCCCATGCAGACACTTGGAGGGAAGTTTGGTTTGTAATCCATGTGAGAATTGAAACAGTAATGGCGACGCCGGCCACAGGAGACAGGAGACGCCAGACTGACAAGCGCACATTTAACCACGCGGGCACAGCGGAGGCCGCGGCTGATGAAATCACCACTCTGACATTCTGCATGTGGAAACTCAGGAACAGCGGGATCCGGTCCTGGAACTCTGAGCCAGCCTTAGGAGGCATCTGAAGGGTAAGTAATGGCGTCCAGATACCCGGATCGTGACACTTGACAACTATGTTGGTGTTAGACGTGCGTCCGGTATCCGCCGTTAGTTCACAGGGAACTAGACAATTTCTTGAGGTAGTGTGCCCCCGTTACCAAATACCATCTAGGTTCCACTTCTCTAGGCAGGCGATACCGAGAATGTACACGGACGTCAGAAAAAGACTCACCAGTGTCCTAAAAAATGCAGTTGTACCCAATGTCCACTTAACCACGGACATGTGGACAAGTGGAGCAGGGCAGGGTCAGGACTATATGACTGTGACAGCCCACTGGGTAGATGTATGGACTCCCGCCGCAAGAACAGCAGCGGCGGCACCAGTAGCAGCATCTCGCAAACGCCAACTCTTTCCTAGGCAGGCTACGCTTTGTATCACCGGTTTCCAGAATACGCACACAGCTGAAAACCTCTTACGGCAACTGAGGAAGATCATCGCGGAATGGCTTACCCCAATTGGACTCTCCTGTGGATTTGTGGCATCGGACAACGCCAGCAATATTGTGTGTGCATTAAATATGGGCAAATTCCAGCACGTCCCATGTTTTGCACATACCTTGAATTTGGTGGTGCAGAATTTTTAAAAAAACGACAGGGGCGTGCAAGAGATGCTGTCGGTGGCCAGAAGAATTGCGGGACACTTTCGGCGTACAGGCACCACGTACAGAAGACTGGAGCAACACCAAAAACGCCTGAACCTGCCATGCCATCATCTGAAGCAAGAAGTGGTAACGAGGTGGAATTCAACCCTATATATGCTTCAGAGGTTGGAGGAGCAGCAAAAGGCCATTCAAGCCTATACAATTCAGCACGATATAGGAGGTGGAATGCACCTGTCTCAAGCGCAGTGGAGAATGATTTCAACGTTGTGCAAGGTTCTGCTGCCCTTTGAACTTGCCACACGTGAAGTCAGTTCAGACACTGCCAGCCTGAGTCAGGTCATTCCCCTCATCAGGCTTTTGCAGAAGAAGCTGGAGACATTGAAGGAGGAGCTAACACGGAGCGATTCCGCTAGGCATGTGGGACTTGTGGATGGAGCCCTTAATTCGCTTAACAAGGATTCACGGGTGGTCAATCTGTTGAAATCAGATCACTACATTTTGGCCACCGTGCTTGATCCTAGATTTAAAACCTACATTGGATCTCTCTTTCCGGCAGACACAAGTCTGCTGGGGTTCAAAGACCTGCTGGTGAGAAAATTGTCAAGTCAAGCGGAACGCGACCTGTCAACATCTCCTCCTTCACATTCTCCCGCAACTGGGGGTGCGAGGAAAAGGCTCAGAATTCCGAGCCCACCCGCTGGCGGTGATGCAGGGCAGTCTGGAGCGACTGCTGATGCTGACATCTGGTCCGGACTGAAGGACCTGCCAACGATTACGGACATGTCGTCTACTGTCACTGCATATGATTCTCTCCCCATTGAAAGAATGGTGGAGGATTATATGAGTGACCGCATCCAAGTAGGCACGTCAGACAGTCCGTACTTATACTGGCAGGAAAAAGAGGCAATTTGGAGGCCCTTGCACAAACTGGCTTTATTCTACCTAAGTTGCCCTCCCACAAGTGTGTACTCCGAAAGAGTGTTTAGTGCCGCCGCTCACCTTGTCAGCAATCGGCGTACGAGGTTACTTCCAGAAAATGTGGAGAAGATGATGTTCATTAAAATGAATTATAATCAATTCCTCCGTGGAGACATTGACCAGCAGCAATTGCCTCCACAAAGTACACAGGGAGCTGAGATGGTGGATTCCAGTGGGGACGAATTGATAATCTGTGAGGAGGGGGATGTACACGGTGATATATCGGAGGATGATGATGAGGTGGACATCTTGCCTCTGTAGAGCCAGTTTGTGCAAGGAGAGATTAATTGCTTCTTTTTTGGTGGGGGTCCAAACCAACCCGTCATTTCAGTCACAGTCGTGTGGCAGACCCTGTCACTGAAATGATGGGTTGGTTAAAGTGTGCATGTCCTGTTTATACAACATAAGGGTGGGTGGGAGGGCCCAAGGACAATTCCATCTTGCACCTCTTTTTTCTTTAATTTTTCTTTGCGTCATGTGCTGTTTGGGGAGTGTTTTTTGGAAGGGCCATCCTGCGTGACACTGCAGTGCCACTCCTAGATGGGCCAGGTGTTTGTGTCGGCCACTAGGGTCGCTTAGCTTACTCACACAGCTACCTCATTGCGCCTCTTTTTTTCTTTGCGTCATGTGCTGTTTGGGGAGTGTTTTTTGGAAGGGCCATCCTGCGTGACACTGCAGTGCCACTCCTAGATGGGCCAGGTGTTTGTGTCGGCCACTAGGGTCGCTTAGCTTACTCACACAGCTACCTCATTGCGCCTCTTTTTTTCTTTGCGTCATGTGCTGTTTGGGGAGTGTTTTTTGGAAGGGCCATCCTGCGTGACACTGCAGTGCCACTCCTAGATGGGCCAGGTGTTTGTGTCGGCCACTAGGGTCGCTTAGCTTACTCACACAGCTACCTCATTGCGCCTCTTTTTTTCTTTGCGTCATGTGCTGTTTGGGGAGTGTTTTTTGGAAGGGCCATCCTGCGTGACACTGCAGTGCCACTCCTAGATGGGCCAGGTGTTTGTGTCGGCCACTATGGTCGCTTAGCTTAGTCATCCAGCGACCTCGGTGCAAATTTTAGGACTAAAAATAATATTGTGAGGTGTGAGGTATTCAGAATAGACTGAAAATGAGTGGAAATTATGGTTTTTGAGGTTAATAATACTTTGGGATCAAAATGACCCCCAAATTCTATGATTTAAGCTGTTTTTTAGTGTTTTTTGAAAAAAACACCCGAATCCAAAACACACCCGAATCCGACAAAAAAAATTCGGTGAGGTTTTGCCAAAACGCGGTCGAACCCAAAACACCGCCGCGGAACCGAACCCAAAACCAAAACACAAAACCCGAAAAATTTCAAGTGCACATCTCTCTCCCCTGCACATCAACTATCCCCTTCCCCTGTAGGTGACGACTACCTGTTCACAGGGATGCAAGAAACGCATCCTAGCCATCAGTTGTGAATTAGGCCCCATATACTGTAAGTAGCTGTTAATACATAAACATGTAAAAATGAAATATAGGAATTAAATACACAGGCATATTAATCATAAAATCCTCACTACCTTGGTGAGGAGGCTCCACTTTCTGCAATGTGCCGCCACATGTTTTGGCGTGAGCCATCCACCATTTCTCCCGCGATGACGGCGGTCTGTTCATGGACCTCTTAATGCCGGCATGGCACCGATCACACTGCCACTGGTGACATTTTAGATTTAACACTTCCTGATGAAATGTATAGAAGACCTAATCAAATAGCAGAAATGAAATATTAAATTACAGAAATGAATCTCAGAATAAAAGGGACAAGGATTATAACACATATATATAGCTCTACAAATGATAGATAACGTATGTTAGTGATTGGTTGCCTATTAATGCTCTCCTTAATGTCTCCTATTCTGTACATAATGACATACATTATATGGTTATGAGGAATAATACAGAACAATGGGCCTGATGATTCAGAGTTGAATGCAGCAGCAAATTTGTTAGCAGTTGGGCAAAACCATGTGCACTGCAGGGGGGCAGATATAACATGTGCAGAGAGAGTTAGATTTGGGTGGGTTATTTTGTTTTTGTGCAGGTTAAGTACTGGCTGCTTTATTTTTACACTGCAATTTAGATTTCAGCCCAACCCAAATCTAACTCTCTCTGCACATGTTATATCTGCCCCCCCCCCCTGCAGTGCACATGGTTTTGCCCAACTGCTAACAAATTTGCTGCTGCAGTCAACTCTGAATTAGGCCCAATGTTATCCTGAGAAGATTTTATTTAGCAGTGTTACCATAAGAATGAGCAAGTTAACTCTTAATGGCATACAGATGTCTCATACCCTCCTAGTCCATGCTGACCCCACTGCTTAGCCCACTCACTGTATCACACACTGGTGTTTCCTGGCATATTACTGACAACCGGATGCTGTCTCCTCAAGGCTAGGCACCATGGGGGTCATTCCGAGTTGTTCGCTCGTTGCCGATTTTCGCAATGGAGCGATTAAGGCAAAAATGCGCATGCGCATAGTACGCAGTACGCATGTGGTAAGTATTTTAGCACAAAACTTAGTAGATTTACTCACGTCCGAACAAAGAATTTTCATTGTTGAAGTGATCGGAGTGTGATTGACAGGAAGTGGGTGTTTCTGGGCGGAAACTGCACGTTTTCTGGGAGTGTGCGGAAAAATGCAGGCGTGTCAGGGAAAAACGCGGGAGTGTCTGGAGAAATGGGGGAGTGGCTGGCCGAACGCAGGGCGTGTTTGTGACGTCAAAACCAGGGACGAAACGGCCTGAGCTGATCGCAATCTGTGAGTAGGTCTGGAGCTACTCAGAAACTGCTAAGAATTTTCTACTCGCAATTCTGCCAATCTTTCGTTCGCAATTCTGCTAAGCTAAGATACACTCCCAGAGGGCGGCGGCCTAGCGTGTGCAATGCTGCTAAAAGCAGCTAGCGAGCGATCAACTCGGAATGACCCCCCATGCTCTGACTACAGAGACTGCGTCAGTAAACACAATGATAAGAGTTATGGAGAACTATGACAGACTAACTATGGACAATGTGCCAATAAGCCATTGCATGGAAGGGGTTGTCAGTGAAAAGGCATCATCCAAAAGTCTTTTGTCCTTTTAGAACATATCTCAAATTTGCCCTAAGTTGTTTTAGTGAGCACAATGTGAAACGTGAGGAAAAGAAAGAAACAGTCAGAGCGCCCCACATGCTGATATAACCTATTGGGATGGTGGTCACAATGGAGGCACACCGGATGTAACAGTGGCTGTTAGGCCACACAGAAAGTCCGTAACAGCAGGTACAGGGTTAATGCAGGAACATAGTGGTAATGAAGTAGTTAACAGCAATGGCATCAAACCGTGGTAATTGCAGGTATTAGGTGTCTCACCTCAAGTGTGCAGCATACTTCCCCACTGCCATGGATTGGCCAGTAGGTTACTAAATTTTGGGTGGCGCTCAGCCTGGAAGAGTGGGCAAGTCTCCTGAAGGCCAACCACGGGCGCTCACTTCTCAAGTAAGGTGGGCAGTCCAGCCAACTGGTGACGTGGTTCGCACTGATTTGCTTCATCACGGCCCAGACCCTTGTCTCATTGTGCACAGCGATGAACAGTATATATCAGCTTCCCCTCTCATTCTCTATAAATGGACCCTAAATTGTTAATTATATATACTTACCTTTATGTTAGTGCCATGCAGGTGGTTTATGGCATTCATAAGAGTTTTAAAAACACGTCCATGTTCTTCTGGCTCTTCAATCTGTGCTTTATACATATATGCATGTATCATTTCATGGAGGAGGGTCTGCAATACAAAGCAATGAGTCTGTTATAGTAGGAACATTATGCCCACACAGTATGGCCCCTTATTGCACATTATCCCTACACAGTAGTGCCCCTTATTGCACATTATGCCTACACAGTAGTGTCCCTTATGCCCATTATTCCACACAGTAGGGACCCCTTTACCTATTTGATACTAAAGAGTGGATTCGGCCTAATGCCCAGAGTCACATTTTTATTTGTGGCACGAGCCCTCTGTGTGCCTAGCATGCCCCACAGGCCTGAGACACCCACGGGCCTAATGCCTGACACCTGAAGGCCACCTATCAGTACCTACAGTAATATTGTTTAGGAAAAACATGTCTCCTTTTAAATAGTATTGATGTTAAAAAAAAAAACGTGTCTCATTTGGTAAAATTACCACTTCAATGGTCCTAATGTTGTTAATATACACACATATTCATTTATTTGTCTTCCAATATTTTAGCTAGAATTGTTTTTCCAATATGATGTGACAAGATTCTCTAACACCCCCACCTGCCCTCCCCCACCTGTAAGAAAAGTTTAAGGCCCACATATAGCAAAGAGTGTACGCTTTTAAACTCGTTTCTAGTGTTAATTAGCAATACTGCTATTTATGAATGTGGTTAGAACTATGCTGATGCAGCGCTATTGGTTTTTCATATTTTCATTATAATTAGCCGGGTGCTCTTGTTTAACTCAAGCCGTCACCAATTTTTGTTACTGTAGCGATCTACTGTACATCTCGGTTTGCTCTTCCAGCCTAAACATAACAGAAGCCTGTCCTTTCCATGACAGATTTGTAGCAAACAGGTTAGCCCTAGGGATCTGGGCACTAGGTATTAGTTAGCTGGACAGGAAAAAAAACATAATTCAAATCGGATGTAAGGTGCAACATTTATGGACTGATGGAATATCTGGTGGTCACAACTATGTCTCACCTGTGCAGGGTGTAAGACTAATCCTGTTTCCCATTGTTACATATAGAATAGTTGCAGTCAGGTGCACAAGCATTCATCTCAGTTACACATTCTTCTAACAGAGAGTCAGCGCTCACATAACACTTACTTGTACAAGATCTCTCCGGGAAAGCTGATCAAAGAGTGGCTTGCTGAGTCTTATTTCACAGAGTCCTCCATATTGTGTAGGATATCGACATACTCCGGAGCATCTGATGAGAGAACACAAATCACATATGACTGACAATCATAGTTCGATGTAATTGTATAAGAGATAACAAAAAAAAAATTGGCAGTTTAGATCCCTATGGGGGTATTCAGTTAGTCCCATTTTTTCGACCAGTCGAAAAAACGTTACTTTTCGTCCATTTTTAGGTCGAATTTACATTCAACCTATTCAATGCCCGTGCCATTTTTTTGACTGATTGAAAAATCCACTGGCGAAAACCACGTGTATCTGCGAATTCACCACGATACATGTGTTTTGGCGAAATTGCGGGCATTGTTGCCCGTTATTGGAGTAATTTTCTCCCATGCTGATTCGACAAAAAAATAATCCAAAATAAAACGGCGAAAATGGATTAAAAAATGTGCAAAAATGTCTGCAATTGAATACCCTATGTCGAATATGTGCCGTTTTTTTCGACCAGTCAAAATTAATTCACTTAATTAAATACCCCTTATACCCATTTACATGCTGGCATGAGCGTGTAGGCATGCTATGATTTTTGTTGCCAGCCAGTAGAAGACCTAACAGTTGCCACTGGTGATATGCACAATGTAACATTGACTATTCAATATGGTCATTTTTTGGACTGAATTACAGTAAATCTTATAAATACCATCAACATGCACTACAAGGACAGGCTTATTATAGTATTAATGGCATCACAGTGTACGGTGCTGCAGACTATATGACTAAATGTTAATAAATAGAATCATTATTATTTATCAGGAATATGTCAAAATAAATTCACAACTTACCTCTTCAGCCTCGTACTCCATGTCACTATGACTCCGTCTAATTTCCCTGCGAATATATTGCGGTTTAAGACTGTGAATATGAAAGTGTATGATGGTATATCTGGGGCGCCCTCTTTCTGTGGCTATGTGGGAAGCCAAATCAATGGTCTCCTTATCAAACCAGGGACGACGAAACGGCCTGAGCTGATTGCAATCTGTGAGTAGGTCTGGAGCTACTCAGAAACTGCTAAGAATTTTCTATTCGCAATTCTGCCAATCTTTCGTTCGCAATTCTGCTAAGCTAAGATACACTCCCAGAGGGCGGCGGCCTAGCGTGTGCAATGCTGCTAAAAGCAGCTAGCGAGCGATCAACTCGGAATGACCCCCCATGCTCTGACTACAGAGACTGCGTCAGTAAACACAATGATAAGAGTTATGGAGAACTATGACAGACTAACTATGGACAATGTGCCAATAAGCCATTGCATGGAAGGGGTTGTCAGTGAAAAGGCATCATCCAAAAGTCTTTTGTCCTTTTAGAACATATCTCAAATTTGCCCTAAGTTGTTTTAGTGAGCACAATGTGAAACGTGAGGAAAAGAAAGAAACAGTCACAGCGCCCCACATGCTAATATAACCTATTGGGATGGTGGTCACAATGGAGGCACACCGGATGTAACAGTGGCTGTTAGGCCACACAGAAAGTCCGTAACAGCAGGTACAGGGTTAATGCAGGAACATAGTGGTAATGAAGTGGTTAACATCAATGGCATCAAACCGTGGTAATTGCAGGTATTAGGTGTCTCACCTCAAGTGTGCAGCATACTTGCCCACTGCCATGGATTGGCCAGTAGGTTACTAAATTTTGGGTGGCGCTCAGCCTGGAAGAGTGGGCAAGTCTCCTGAAGGCCAACCACGGGCGCTCACTTCTCAAGTGAGGTGGGCAGTCCAGCCAACTGGTGACGTGGTTCGCACTGATTTGCTTCATCACGGCCCAGACCCTTGTCTCATTGTGCACAGCGATGAACAGTATATATCAGCTTCCCCTCTCATTCTCTATAAATGGACCCTAAATTGTTAATTATATATACTTACTTTTATGTTAGTGCCATGCAGGTGGTTTATGGCATTCATAAGAGTTTTAAAAACACGTCCATGTTCTTCTGGCTCTGCAATCTGTGCTTTATACATATATGCATGTATCATTTCATGGAGGAGGGTCTGTAATACAAAGCAATGAATCTGTTATAGTAGGAACATTATGCCCACACAGTATGGCCCCTTATTGCACATTATGCCTACACAGTAGTGCCCCTTATTGCACATTATGCCTACACAGTAGTGTCCCTTATGCCCATTATTCCACACAGTAGGGACCCCTTTATCTATTTGATACTAAAGAGTGGATTCGGCCTAATGCCCAGAGTCACATTTTTATTTGTGGCACGAGCCCTCTGTCTGCCTAGCATGCCCCACAGGCCTGAGACACCCACGGGCCTAATGCCTGACACCTGAAGGCCACCTATCAGTACCTACAGTAATAATGTTTAGGAAAAACATGTCTCCTTTTAAATAGTATTGATGTTAAAAAAAAAAACGTGTCTCATTTGGCAAAATTACCACTTCAATGGTCCTAATGTTGTTAATATACACACATATTCATTTATTTGTCTTCCAATATTTTAGCTAGAATTGTTTTTCCAATATGATGTGACAAGATTCTCTAACACCCCCACCTGCCCTCCCCCACCTGTAAGAAAAGTTTAAGGCCCCCATATAGCAAAGAGTGTACGCTTTTAAACTCGTTTCTAGTGTTAATTAGCAATACTGCTATTTATGAATGTGGTTAGAACTATGCTGATGCAGCGCTATTGGTTTTTCATATTTTCATTATAATTAGCCGGGTGCTCTTGTTTAACTCAAGCCGTCACCAATTTTTGTTACTGTAGCGATCTACTGTACATCTCGGTTTGCTCTTCCAGCCTAAACATAACAGAAGCCTGTCCTTTCCAATTTCCATGACAGATTTGTAGCAAACAGGTTAGCCCTAGGGATCTGGGCACTAGGTATTAGTAAGCTGGACAGGAAAAAAAACATAATTCAAATCGGATGTAAGGTGCAACATTTATGGACTGATGGAATATCTGGTGGTCACAACTATGTCTCACCTGTGCAGGGTGTAAAACTAATCCTGTTTCCCATTGTTACATATACAATAGTTGCAGTCAGGTGCACAAGCATTCATCTCAGTTACACATTCTTCTAACAGAGAGTCAGCGCTCACATAACACTTACTTGTACAAGATCTCTCCGGGAAAGCTGATCAAAGAGTGGCGTGCTGAGTCTTATTTCACAGAGTCCTCCATATTGTGTAGGATATCGACATACTCCGGAGCATCTGATGAGAGAACACAAATCACATATGACTGACAATCATAGTTCGATGTAATTGTATAAGAGATAACAAAAAAAAAATTGGCAGTTTAGATCCCTATGGGGGTAGTCAGTTAGTCCCATTTTTTCGACCAGTCGAAAAAACGTTACTTTTCGTCCATTTTTAGGTCGAATTTACATTCAACCTATTCAATGCCCGTGCCATTTTTTTGACTGATTGAAAAATCCACTGGCGAAAACCACGTGTATCTGCGAATTCACCACGATACATGTGTTTTGGCGAAATTGCGGACATTGTTGCCCGTTATTGGAGTAATTTTCTCCCATGCTGATTCGACAAAAAAATAATCCAAAATAAAACGGCGAAAATGGATTAAAAAATGGGCAAAAATGTCTGCAATTGAATACCCTGTGTCGAATATGTGCCGTTTTTTTCGACCAGTCAAAATTAATTCACTTAATTAAATACCCCTTATACCCATTTACATGCTGGCATGAGCGTGTAGGCATGCTATGATTTTTGTTGCCAGCCAGTAGAAGACCTAACAGTTGCCACTGGTGATATGCACAATGTAACATTGACTATTCAATATGGTAATTTTTTGGACTGAATTACAGTAAATCTTATAAATACCATCAACATGTACTACAAGGACAGGCTTATTATAGTATTAATGGCATTACAGTGTACGGTGCTGCAGACTATATGACTAAATGTTAATAAATAGAATCATTATTATTTATCAGGAATATGTCAAAATAAATTCACAACTTACCTCTTCAGCCTCGTACTCCATGTCACTATGACTCCGTCTAATTTCCCTGCGAATATATTGCGGTTTAAGTCTGTTAATATGAAAGTGTATGATGGTATATCTGGGGCGCCCTCTTTCTGTGGCTATGTGGGAAGGCCAAATTAATGGTCTCCTTATCAAACTAGGGACGAAACGGCCTGAGCTGATTGCAATCTGTGAGTAGGTCTGGAGCTACTCAGAAACTGCTAAGAATTTTCTATTCGCAATTCTGCCAATCTTTCGTTCGCAATTCTGCTAAGCTAAGATACACTCCCAGAGGGCGGCGGCCTAGCGTGTGCAATGCTGCTAAAAGCAGCTAGCGAGCGATCAACTCGGAATGACCCCCTATGCTCTGACTACAGAGACTGCGTCAGTAAACACAATGATAAGAGTTATGGAGAACTATGACAGACTAACTATGGACAATGTGCCAATAAGCCATTGCATGGAAGGGGTTGTCAGTGAAAAGGCATCATCCAAAAGTCTTTTGTCCTTTTAGAACATATCTCAAATTTGCCCTAAGTTGTTTTAGTGAGCACAATGTGAAACGTGAGGAAAAGAAAGAAACAGTCACAGCGCCCCACATGCTAATATAACCTATTGGGATGGTGGTCACAATGGAGGCACACCGGATGTAACAGTGGCTGTTAGGCCACACAGAAAGTCCGTAACAGCAGGTACAGGGTTAATGCAGGAACATAGTGGTAAAGAAGTGGTTAACATCAATGGCATCAAACCGTGGTAATTGCAGGTATTAGGTGTCTCACCTCAAGTGTGCAGCATACTTGCCCACTGCCATGGATTGGCCAGTAGGTTACTAAATTTTGGGTGGCGCTCAGCCTGGAAGAGTGGGCAAGTCTCCTGAAGGCCAACCACGGGTGCTCACTTCTCAAGTGAGGTGGGCAGTCCAGCCAACTGGTGACGTGGTTCGCACTGATTTGCTTCATCACGGCCCAGACCCTTGTCTCATTGTGCACAGCGATGAACAGTATATATCAGCTTCCCCTCTCATTCTCTATAAATGGACCCTAAATTGTTAATTATATATACTTAATTTTATGTTAGTGCCATGCAGGTGGTTTATGGCATTCATAAGAGTTTTAAAAACACGTCCATGTTCTTCTGGCTCTGCAATCTGTGCTTTATACATATATGCATGTATCATTTCATGGAGGAGGGTCTGCAATACAAAGCAATGAATCTGTTATAGTAGGAACATTATGCCCACACAGTATGGCCCCTTATTGCACATTATGCCTACACAGTAGTGCCCCTTATTGCACATTATGCCTACACAGTAGTGTCCCTTATGCCCATTATTCCACACAGTAGGGACCCCTTTATCTATTTGATACTAAAGAGTGGATTCGGCCTAATGCCCAGAGTCACATTTTTATTTGTGGCACGAGCCCTCTGTCTGCCTAGCATGCCCCACAGGCCTGAGACACCCACGGGCCTAATGCCTGACACCTGAAGGCCACCTATCAGTACCTACAGTAATAATGTTTAGGAAAAACATGTCTCCTTTTAAATAGTATTGATGTTAAAAAAAAAAACGTGTCTCATTTGGCAAAATTACCACTTCAATGGTCCTAATGTTGTTAATATACACACATATTCATTTATTTGTCTTCCAATATTTTAGCTAGAATTGTTTTTCCAATATGATGTGACAAGATTCTCTAACACCCCCACCTGTAAGAAAAGTTTAAGGCCCCCATATAGCAAAGAGTGTACGCTTTTAAACTCGTTTCTAGTGTTAATTAGCAATACTGCTATTTATGAATGTGGTTAGAACTATGCTGATGCAGCGCTATTGGTTTTTCATATTTTCATTATAATTAGCCGGGTGCTCTTGTTTAACTCAAGCCGTCACCAATTTTTGTTACTGTAGCGATCTACTGTACATCTCGGTTTGCTCTTCCAGCCTAAACATAACAGAAGCCTGTCCTTTCCAATTTCCATGACAGATTTGTAGCAAACAGGTTAGCCCTAGGGATCTGGGCACTAGGTATTAGTTAGCTGGACAGGAAAAAAAACATAATTCAAATCGGATGTAAGGTGCAACATTTATGGACTGATGGAATATCTGGTGGTCACAACTATGTCTCACCTGTGCAGGGTGTAAGACTAATCCTGTTTCCCATTGTTACATATAGAATAGTTGCAGTCAGGTGCACAAGCATTCATCTCAGTTACACATTCTTCTAACAGAGAGTCAGCGCTCACATAACACTTACTTGTACAAGATCTCTCCGGGAAAGCTGATCAAAGAGTGGCGTGCTGAGTCTTATTTCACAGAGTCCTCCATATTGTGTAGGATATCGACATACTCCGGAGCATCTGATGAGAGAACACAAATCACATATGACTGACAATCATAGTTCGATGTAATTGTATAAGAGATAACAAAAAAAAAATTGGCAGTTTAGATCCCTATGGGGGTATTCAGTTAGTCCCATTTTTTCGACCAGTCGAAAAAACGTTACTTTTCGTCCATTTTTAGGTCGAATTTACATTCAACCTATTCAATGCCCGTGCCATTTTTTTGACTGATTGAAAAATCCACTGGCGAAAACCACGTGTATCTGCGAATTCACCACGATACATGTGTTTTGGCGAAATTGCGGACATTGTTGCCCGTTATTGGAGTAATTTTCTCCCATGCTGATTCGACAAAAAAATAATCCAAAATAAAACGGCGAAAATGGATTAAAAAATGGGCAAAAATGTCTGCAATTGAATACCCTGTGTCGAATATGTGCCGTTTTTTTCGACCAGTCAAAATTAATTCACTTAATTAAATACCCCTTATACCCATTTACATGCTGGCATGAGCGTGTAGGCATGCTATGATTTTTGTTGCCAGCCAGTAGAAGACCTAACAGTTGCCACTGGTGATATGCACAATGTAACATTGACTATTCAATATGGTAATTTTTTGGACTGAATTACAGTAAATCTTATAAATACCATCAACATGTACTACAAGGACAGGCTTATTATAGTATTAATGGCATTACAGTGTACGGTGCTGCAGACTATATGACTAAATGTTAATAAATAGAATCATTATTATTTATCAGGAATATGTCAAAATAAATTCACAACTTACCTCTTCAGCCTCGTACTCCATGTCACTATGACTCCGTCTAATTTCCCTGCGAATATATTGCGGTTTAAGTCTGTTAATATGAAAGTGTATGATGGTATATCTGGGGCGCCCTCTTTCTGTGGCTATGTGGGAAGGCCAAATTAATGGTCTCCTTATCAAACTAGGGACGAAACGGCCTGAGCTGATTGCAATCTGTGAGTAGGTCTGGAGCTACTCAGAAACTGCTAAGAATTTTCTATTCGCAATTCTGCCAATCTTTCGTTCGCAATTCTGCTAAGCTAAGATACACTCCCAGAGGGCGGCGGCCTAGCGTGTGCAATGCTGCTAAAAGCAGCTAGCGAGCGATCAACTCGGAATGACCCCCTATGCTCTGACTACAGAGACTGCGTCAGTAAACACAATGATAAGAGTTATGGAGAACTATGACAGACTAACTATGGACAATGTGCCAATAAGCCATTGCATGGAAGGGGTTGTCAGTGAAAAGGCATCATCCAAAAGTCTTTTGTCCTTTTAGAACATATCTCAAATTTGCCCTAAGTTGTTTTAGTGAGCACAATGTGAAACGTGAGGAAAAGAAAGAAACAGTCACAGCGCCCCACATGCTAATATAACCTATTGGGATGGTGGTCACAATGGAGGCACACCGGATGTAACAGTGGCTGTTAGGCCACACAGAAAGTCCGTAACAGCAGGTACAGGGTTAATGCAGGAACATAGTGGTAATGAAGTGGTTAACATCAATGGCATCAAACCGTGGTAATTGCAGGTATTAGGTGTCTCACCTCAAGTGTGCAGCATACTTGCCCACTGCCATGGATTGGCCAGTAGGTTACTAAATTTTGGGTGGCGCTCAGCCTGGAAGAGTGGGCAAGTCTCCTGAAGGCCAACCACGGGTGCTCACTTCTCAAGTGAGGTGGGCAGTCCAGCCAACTGGTGACGTGGTTCGCACTGATTTGCTTCATCACGGCCCAGACCCTTGTCTCATTGTGCACAGCGATGAACAGTATATATCAGCTTCCCCTCTCATTCTCTATAAATGGACCCTAAATTGTTAATTATATATACTTAATTTTATGTTAGTGCCATGCAGGTGGTTTATGGCATTCATAAGAGTTTTAAAAACACGTCCATGTTCTTCTGGCTCTGCAATCTGTGCTTTATACATATATGCATGTATCATTTCATGGAGGAGGGTCTGCAATACAAAGCAATGAATCTGTTATAGTAGGAACATTATGCCCACACAGTATGGCCCCTTATTGCACATTATGCCTACACAGTAGTGCCCCTTATTGCACATTATGCCTACACAGTAGTGTCCCTTATGCCCATTATTCCACACAGTAGGGACCCCTTTATCTATTTGATACTAAAGAGTGGATTCGGCCTAATGCCCAGAGTCACATTTTTATTTGTGGCACGAGCCCTCTGTCTGCCTAGCATGCCCCACAGGCCTGAGACACCCACGGGCCTAATGCCTGACACCTGAAGGCCACCTATCAGTACCTACAGTAATAATGTTTAGGAAAAACATGTCTCCTTTTAAATAGTATTGATGTTAAAAAAAAAAACGTGTCTCATTTGGCAAAATTACCACTTCAATGTTCCTAATGTTGTTAATATACACACATATTCATTTATTTGTCTTCCAATATTTTAGCTAGAATTGTTTTTCCAATATGATGTGACAAGATTCTCTAACACCCCCACCTGCCCTCCCCCACCTGTAAGAAAAGTTTAAGGCCCCCATATAGCAAAGAGTGTACGCTTTTAAACTCGTTTCTAGTGTTAATTAGCAATACTGCTATTTATGAATGTGGTTAGAACTATGCTGATGCAGCGCTATTGGTTTTTCATATTTTCATTATAATTAGCCGGGTGCTCTTGTTTAACTCAAGCCGTCACCAATTTTTGTTACTGTAGCGATCTACTGTACATCTCGGTTTGCTCTTCCAGCCTAAACATAACAGAAGCCTGTCCTTTCCATGACAGATTTGTAGCAAACAGGTTAGCCCTAGGGATCTGGGCACTAGGTATTAGTTAGCTGGACAGGAAAAAAAACATAATTCATATCGGATGTAAGGTGCAACATTTATGGACTGATGGAATATCTGGTGGTCACAACTATGTCTCACCTGTGCAGGGTGTAAGACTAATCCTGTTTCCCATTGTTACATATACAATAGTTGCAGTCAGGTGCACAAGCATTCATCTCAGTTACACATTCTTCTAACAGAGAGTCAGCGCTCACATAACACTTACTTGTACAAGATCTCTCCGGGAAAGCTGATCAAAGAGTGGCTTGCTGAGTCTTATTTCACAGAGTCCTCCATATTGTGTAGGATATCGACATACTCCGGAGCATCTGATGAGAGAACACAAATCACATATGACTGACAATCATAGTTCGATGTAATTGTATAAGAGATAACAAAAAAAAAATTGGCAGTTTAGATCCCTATGGGGGTAGTCAGTTAGTCCCATTTTTTCGACCAGTCGAAAAAACGTTACTTTTCGTCCATTTTTAGGTCGAATTTACATTCAACCTATTCAATGCCCGTGCCATTTTTTTGACTGATTGAAAAATCCACTGGCGAAAACCACGTGTATCTGCGAATTCACCACGATACATGTGTTTTGGCGAAATTGCGGACATTGTTGCCCGTTATTGGAGTAATTTTCTCCCATGCTGATTCGACAAAAAAATAATCCAAAATAAAACGGCGAAAATGGATTAAAAAATGGGCAAAAATGTCTGCAATTGAATACCCTGTGTCGAATATGTGCCGTTTTTTTCGACCAGTCAAAATTAATTCACTTAATTAAATACCCCTTATACCCATTTACATGCTGGCATGAGCGTGTAGGCATGCTATGATTTTTGTTGCCAGCCAGTAGAAGACCTAACAGTTGCCACTGGTGATATGCACAATGTAACATTGACTATTCAATGTGGTCATTTTTTGGACTGAATTACAGTAAATCTTATAAATACCATCAACATGTACTACAAGGACAGGCTTATTATAGTATTAATGGCATTACAGTGTACGGTGCTGCAGACTATATGACTAAATGTTAATAAATAGAATCATTATTATTTATCAGGAATATGTCAAAATAAATTCACAACTTACCTCTTCAGCCTCGTACTCCATGTCACTATGACTCCGTCTAATTTCCCTGCGAATATATTGCGGTTTAAGTCTGTTAATATGAAAGTGTATGATGGTATATCTGGGGCGCCCTCTTTCTGTGGCTATGTGGGAAGGCCAAATTAATGGTCTCCTTATCAAACCAGGGACGAAACGGCCTGAGCTGATTGCAATCTGTGAGTAGGTCTGGAGCTACTCAGAAACTGCTAAGAATTTTCTATTCGCAATTCTGCCAATCTTTCGTTCGCAATTCTGCTAAGCTAAGATACACTCCCAGAGGGCGGCGACCTAGCGTGTGCAATGCTGCTAAAAGCAGCTAGCGAGCGATCAACTCGGAATGACCCCCCATGCTCTGACTACAGAGACTGCGTCAGTAAACACAATGATAAGAGTTATGGAGAACTATGACAGACTAACTATGGACAATGTGCCAATAAGCCATTGCATGGAAGGGGTTGTCAGTGAAAAGGCATCATCCAAAAGTCTTTTGTCCTTTTAGAACATATCTCAAATTTGCCCTAAGTTGTTTTAGTGAGCACAATGTGAAACGTGAGGAAAAGAAAGAAACAGTCACAGCGCCCCACATGCTAATATAACCTATTGGGATGGTGGTCACAATGGAGGCACACCGGATGTAACAGTGGCTGTTAGGCCACACAGAAAGTCCGTAACAGCAGGTACAGGGTTAATGCAGGAACATAGTGGTAATGAAGTGGTTAACATCAATGGCATCAAACCGTGGTAATTGCAGGTATTAGGTGTCTCACCTCAAGTGTGCAGCATACTTGCCCACTGCCATGGATTGGCCAGTAGGTTACTAAATTTTGGGTGGCGCTCAGCCTGGAAGAGCGGGCAAGTCTCCTGAAGGCCAACCACGGGCGCTCACTTCTCAAGTGAGGTGGGCAGTCCAGCCAACTGGTGACGTGGTTCGCACTAATTTGCTTCATCACGGCCCAGACCCTTGTCTCATTGTGCACAACGATGAACAGTATATATCAGCTTCCTTTCTCATTCTCTATAAATGGACCCTAAATTGTTAATTATATATACTTACTTTTATGTTAGTGCCATGCAGGTGGTTTATGGCATTCATAAGAGTTTTAAAAACACGTCCATGTTCTTCTGGCTCTTCAATCTGTGCTTTATACATATATGCATGTATCATTTCATGGAGGAGGGTCTGCAATACAAAGCAATGAGTCTGTTATAGTAGGAACATTATGCCCACACAGTATGGCTGCTTATTGCACATTATGCCTACACAGTAGTGCCCCTTATTGCACATTATGCCTACACAGTAGTGTCCCTTATGCCCATTATTCCACACAGTAGGGACCCCTTTACCTATTTGATACTAAAGAGTGGATTCGGCCTAATGCCCAGAGTCACATTTTTATTTGTGGCACGAGCCCTCTGTCTGCCTAGCATGCCCCACAGGCCTGAGACACCCACGGGCCTACTGCCACCTGAAGGCCACCTATCAATACCTACAGTAATATTGTTTAGGAAAAACATGTCTCCTTTTAAATAGTATTGATGTTAAAAAAACAAACAAAACGTGTCTTATTTGGCAAAATTACCACTTCAATGGTCCTAATGTTGTTAATATACACACATATTCATTTATTTGTCTTCCAATATTTTAGCTAGAATTGTTTTTCCAATATGATGTGACAAGATTCTCTAACACCCCCACCTGTCCTCCCCCACCTGTAAGAAAAGTTTAAGGCCCCCATATAGCAAAGAGTGTACGCTTTTAAACTCGTTTCTAGTGTTAATTAGCAATACTGCTATTTATGAATGTGGTTAGAACTATGCTGATGCAGCGCTATTGGTTTTTCATATTTTAATTAGCCGGGTGCTCTTGTTTAACTCAAGCCGTCACCAATTTTTGTTACTGTAGCGATCTACTGTACATCTCGGTTTGCTCTTCCAGCCTAAACATAACAGAAGCCTGTCCTTTCCATGACAGATTTGTAGCAAACAGGTTAGCCCTAGGGATCTGGGCACTAGGTATTAGTTAGCTGGACAGGAAAAAAAACATAATTCAAATCGGATGTAAGGTGCAACATTTATGGACTGATGGAATATCTGGTGGTCACAACTATGTCTCACCTGTGCAGGGTGTAAGACTAATCCTGTTTCCCATTGTTACATATACAATAGTTGCAGTCAGGTGCACAAGCATTCATCTCAGTTACACATTCTTCTAACAGAGAGTCAGCGCTCACATAACACTTACTTGTACAAGATCTCTCCGGGAAAGCTGATCAAAGAGTGGCTTGCTGAGTCTTATTTCACAGAGTCCTCCATATTGTGTAGGATATCGACATACTCCGGAGCATCTGATGAGAGAACACAAATCACATATGACTGACAATCATAGTTCGATGTAATTGTATAAGAGATAACAAAAAAAAAAAATTGGCAGTTTAGATCCCTATGGGGGTATTCAGTTAGTCCCATTTTTTCGACCAGTCGAAAAAACGTTACTTTTCGTCCATTTTTAGGTCGAATTTACATTCAACCTATTCAATGCCCGTGCCATTTTTTTGACTGATTGAAAAATCCACTGGCGAAAACCACGTGTATCTGCGAATTCACCACGATACATGTGTTTTGGCGAAATTGCGGGCATTGTTGCCCGTTATTGGAGTACTTTTCTCCCATGCTGATTCGACAAAAAAATAATCCAAAATAAAACGGCGAAAATGGATTAAAAAATGGTCAAAAATGTCTGCAATTGAATACCCTGTGTCGAATATGTGCCGTTTTTTTCGACCAGTCAAAATTAATTCACTTAATTAAATACCCCTTATACCCATTTACATGCTGGCATGAGCGTGTAGGCATGCTATGATTTTTGTTGCCAGCCAGTAGAAGACCTAACAGTTGCCACTGGTGATATGCACAATGTAACATTGACTATTCAATATGGTCATTTTTTGGACTGAATTACAGTAAATCTTATAAATACCATCAACATGTACTACAAGGACAGGCTTATTATAGTATTAATGGCATCACAGTGTTCGGTGCTGCAGACTATATGACTAAATGTTAATAAATAGAATCATTATTATTTAGGGATCTGGGCACTAGGTATTAGTTAGCTGGACAGGAAAAAAAACCTAATTCAAATCGGATGTAAGGTGCAACATTTATGGACTAATGGAATATCTGGTGGTCACAACTATGTCTCACCTGTGCAGGGTGTAAGACTAATCCTGTTTCCCATTGTTACATATACAATAGTTGCAGTCAGGTGCACAAGCATTCATCTCAGTTACACATTCTTCTAACAGAGAGTCAGCGCTCACATAACACTTACTTGTACAAGATCTCTCCGGGAAAGCTGATCAAAGAGTGGCTTGCTGAGTCTTATTTCACAGAGTCCTCCATATTGTGTAGGATATCGACATACTCCAGAGCATCTGATGAGAGAACACAAATCACATATGACCAGAGGCGTCGGAACTGGGGGGGTAAGGGGGCAGCTCGCCCCCCCCACCAAACATAGAGAGGCGCTGATCATTTACAGGAGGAGCGATGTGCGCTCAGGTGAAAGACCGCACATAACATCCTCCGCTCTTCGCTACCCGCCCCGCAAGGTCTGCAAAGCAGGGAGGCGCTGTCCCTGCTCTGCTACCTTGCTGATATGCAGTGTTGCTGCCGGAGCTGCGCCTGTCACACTGACAGGCAGCGCGTCGGCAGCATGAGCAGAAGCTCTTCACACTCTGGTCTCCCACCCACTGCACGCTCCTCCCCGCTGCACTAGCCAAAACAAGCAGCAGTGTCGCCCCTCCAGTCCTCCCTCCCCTCCCCACTGAAGACACAGCAGTCTTCAGCAGCACTCACCCCTCCCCTGCTATCAGCGGTGGGTTCACGTACGGGACAGCAATGCACAGACAGGAAGTCATGTGATGTACACCTGACTGTGCACTGACTGGAGAAGCCAGCAGCCACAGGAAGAGGAGCAGCCCTGTTAGTGCACTATCAGCCAGCTACACAGCGGGACAAAGACTCCGCAGAGGCTCAGGTACTGTAGTTCTGCCTCAGATAATTAAGGGGAGCGAGGGGAGGAGAGAAACTATCACATTAATGTGTGTTAGGGGGAGGGGGTGTCATAATAATGTGTGCTGGGGAGGGGGGTCATAATAATGTGTGCTGGGGAGGGGGGGTCATAATGATGTGTGCTGGGGAGGGGTGTCATAATAATGTGTGCTGGGGAGGGGTGTCATAATAATGTGTGTTGGGGGGAGGGGGTGTCATAATAATGTGTGCTGGGGAGGGGGGATGTCATAATAATGTGTGCTGGGGAGGGGAGGGTCATAATAATGTGTGCTGGGGAGGGGGGTGTCATAATAATGTGTGTTGGGGGGAGGGGGTGTCATAATAATGTGTGCTGGGGAGGGGGGATGTCATAATAATGTGTGCTGGGGAGGGGGGGTCATAATAATGTGTGCTGGGGAGGGGGGTGTCATAATAATGTGTGCAGGGGAGGGGGGAGGTCATAATAATGTGTGCTGGGGAGGGGGGGTCATAATAATGTGTACTGGGGAGGGGGGGTCATAATAATGTGTGCTGGGAAGGGGGTGTCATAATAATGTGTGTTGGGGGGAGGGGGGGTCATAATAATGTGTGCTGGGGAGGGGAGGGGGTGTCATAATAATGTGTGCTGGGGAGGGGGGGGTCATAATAATGTGTGCTGGGGAGGGGGGAGGGGGGTCATAATAATGTGTGCTGGGGTGGGGGGTCATAATAATATGTGCTGGATGGATCATAATATGTGCTGGGGAGGGGGGGTCATAATAATATGTGCTGGGGAAAGGGGGTGTTATAATAATGTGTGCTCGGGAGGGGGGTCATAATAATGTGCGCTGGGGAGGGGGTGTCATAATGTGTGCTGGGAAGAGGGGTAGTGTGATATTAATGTGTGCTGGGGAGGAGGGTAGTGTGATATTAATGTGTGTCTGACGTCAATTCCAGGACCAGACAGAATGAAGTGATCGCAGCAGCTGAGTAAGTTCTGACCTACTCAGAAACTGCATAAAATGTGTTTGCTGCGCTCGGCTGCACAGTCGTTCGCACACTTGCAAAGCGAAAAATACACTCCCCTGTGGGCGGAGACTATGCGTTTGCACGGCTGCTATAAACAGCTAGCGAGCAATCAACTCGGAATGACCCCCATAGAGAGATCCTTCAATCCCTTATGTTGTGCAATTCATAAGGTGAATTCACATTTCCACAACATATAGTGATTCTCATAAAAGAGAAAGAAAGACCAACAGTGTAGATAACTCAAGATAATTGGCTCCAGTGTCTGAAGGCGCTTTGTGTTCCAGCGTGCGTTGCACCTATGTGCGCATAACCGGAAGTTAAGTCTTTCTAGGTTCCTTATCATACCAATGGAAAGACTTGACTTCCGGTTATACGCACATAGGTGGAACACATGCGGGAACGCAAAACGCATTCAGACACCAGAGGCGATCGGACATTCTGCATTGCTTAACACTTTATAATGTTTAAGTGTGGGCACCTGCTCCTCATTAGAAAAGGTATAAAACCTCGATCAATGTCACTAGCCACCAGACGCTCCTGAGGAAGAACCGCTAGGTTTGAAACGCATTAAGCGTGAGTGGCTTCTAACACTGACCAACTGAGTTATACTACCCTGAGCTTGGATACCACGTTTGGGTTGCTGGAGTGTCCGGGCACCTTTTTTTCCTACCGATTACCATTAGGTCCAGTTGGGTTATGAGATGAACCATCGCCAGTCAGGTGTTTTTTACATGCTTGTGTATAATATATGAAATGTGAGTGCTATGTACATTAAATTTGTCCAATTACCTTTTAGTTATCTGCACTGCTGGTCTTTTTTTTCCTGTTGTGGAAACGGGAATTCACCTTATGAATTGCGAAAACTCATTTTATGGACAGTTAAAGATCTCTTTATATTGGCAATATCCTATGAACTTACAGACAATGGGGGTCATTCTGACCCAATCGCACGCTGAGCTTCTTTGCAGTCGTGCGATCGGGTCGGAAATGCGCAGCGACGCCTCCAATAAAGAAAGCTGTCGCAGCGGTGACCGCAAGAAGAATGACAGGAGGAAGGCGGATCCATCAACTCACCGTTTTCGGGGCGTGGAGAGCCGAACGCAGGTGTGTCGAGGTGTTTGGAGGGCGGATGTCTGACGTCAGTTCCGGGTCCTGCAACGCTGAAGTGATCGCACAGGGTAAGTAAGTCTTACCCTAGTCTAGTTCTGCACAAAACTTTTCTTACATAGCAGGGCTGCTCAAGCAATCGCAGCCTTGCTATGCAAAAATCCATACCCCCCATAGGCGGTGTCTACTTGATCGCACAGGCAGCAAAAAGTTGCAGCATGCGATCAGGTCAGACGTTCCGCTAGATGTTCACGGCGCGCTGTGAGGAAGTCTGCCGGCAGACATCACCATCTCCCACAGAGAAGGACGATCACCATCAAGGGACATCCGGGCATTCGGAACGCACCACGGAGGAGGTAAGGAATTCATCCCCACCTCACTCTATACAGAGCAGCTATACGGGTAATACAGTATACCCACACATGACACATCATACCAATTGCCACACGGGGCTTTTGCCTAATTGAGGACGCGGTTTATACATGGGCTAATCCCACACATTTGGTAATCTAGGGACATCACCTAACTGGTTCAGTAAAGCTGTACCTATTACAACGGCATATGAGAGTAAGATGCAGCATAGCGCTTCACACAGCCATTCACATAGGTTGTTTGTATATGTTTGTGTTCTGTCTTTGTCTCTGACAATATATGTTTGTTTGTCAAGTGTACCGGTACTAGGATTGTACACTATCATTCCTATTCCCTATATACCAAACCTCCCAACTTTTCCCTTCTGTAAAGAGGGACACACGCCAAAGCCGCGCGCGCTCCCGAAAAGGGGGCGTGGCCTACAAAAGTGAGTGTGGCTTCACCCCGTTTTCGTCACTGAAGGGGCATGCCCAGCGCTCTGTGAGCTGCTGGCATGCCCCCTCTGCCTCTGTCTCCAATGAATAGACGCTGTGTGCATGTGCACAGCGTCTATTCACCGCTGCTCTGCTAAGCAGGGCAGCGAGAGACAGAGCCTTTCCCCCGCCCCCCCCCCCTCCCCCGCCGCGGGACACTGCGGCCCGCGGGTGGGACAGCGGGACAGTCCCCAAAAAATGGGACAGTTGGGAGGTAGGATATACTTATATAGGAACCACCCATTCATATATCACGTCCATAGCCCCCCATGGCCATTCCAGTAGAACAGGCACATGCTACGGGTACATGAGTACTTTATATTTTATTCCTGTTGGGTAGTGCGCAGGGAGCAACCACCTATTTTTTCCTCCCTCTAACTCCCCTGTCAGCATCCCTGCCCTCACCCTCCCTCTAACTCCACTGTCAGTGCACCCGCCCTCACCCTACCTGTAACTACCCCCCAGTGCCCCTTCCCTCACCCTCCCTGTAACTCCCCCCTCAGTGCTCCTCACACTCCTTCTAGCTCCCTTTAAGCATCCCTGCCCTCAGCCTCCCTGTAACTCCCCCTCAGCATCCCTGCCCTCGCCCTCCCTGTAACTCCCACGGCCACTACAATCAGTCACCTCAGTGCCAGCACTGCATTGGTCACTGCCAGTGTTTGATCTACTCTCCCTGCTACATGGGGCATATGGTGGGAAACTAGAGGGACATGGGAGAGCTGAAGTGACATCATACAATCAGACATTCTGGTCTCTAATTACAGATGTTGCCACGATGCATATGCATGGGCATATGCATCGCAACAAGCTGCAGCGTACGCTGTGCTGCAACTAGTCACAGCTGGTGATTGCACCATTGAAGTCTATGGCGTGCATACCATAGATGCGGGAACACTAGCCACGCCATCCATGTCGTGATGATGAGCGTGGTTACATGAGGCAGCCCAAAAAATTGTATGCTTTTCTGGGTGTGGGAATTTAGTGTGGATCTGGCCTTCTCGATGTATTTTATGTGGATCTGGCCTTTAGCGATTCAGCAATGTAGGGGCGCCAAAATGAGATTATATCTTGCCCCCCCCCAACCTAAAAACGTTCTGACGCCCCTGCATATGACTGACAATCATAGTTCGATGTAATTGTATAAGAGATAACAAAAAAAAAATTGGCAGTTTAGATCCCTATGGGGGTATTCAGTTAGTCCCATTTTTTCGACCAGTCGAAAAAACGTTACTTTTCGTCCATTTTTAGGTCGAATTTACATTCAACCTATTCAATGCCCGTGCCATTTTTCTGACTGATTGAAAAATCCACTGGCGAAAACCACGTGTATCTGCGAATTCACCACGATACATGTGTTTTGGCGAAATTGCGGGCATTGTTGCCTGTTATTGGAGTAATTTTCTCCCATGCTGATTCGACAAAAAAATAATCCAAAATAAAACGGCGAAAATGGATTAAAAAATGGGCAAAAATGTCTGCAATTGAATACCCTGTGTCGAATATGTGCCGTTTTTTTCGACCAGTCAAAATTAATTCACTTAATTAAATACCCCTTATACCCATTTACATGCTGGCATGAGCGTGTAGGCATGCTATGATTTTTGTTGCCAGCCAGTAGAAGACCTAACAGTTGCCACTGGTGATATGCACAATGTAACATTGACTATTCAATATGGTCATTTTTTGGACTGAATTACAGTAAATCTTATAAATACCATCAACATGTACTACAAGGACAGGCTTATTATAGTATTAATGGCATCACAGTGTACGGTGCTGCAGACTATATGACTAAATGTTAATAAATAGAATCATTATTATTTATCAGGAATATGTCAAAATAAATTCACAACTTACCTCTTCAGCCTCGTACTCCATGTCACTATGACTCCGTCTAATTTCCCTGCGAATATATTGCGGTTTAAGTCTGTGAATATGAAAGTGTATGATGGTATATCTGGGGCGCCCTCTTTCTGTGTCTATGTGGGAAGGCCAAATCAATGGACTCCTTATCAAACCAGGGACGAAACGGCCTGAGCTGATTGCAATCTGTGAGTAGGTCTGGAGCTACTCAGAAACTGCTAAGAATTTTCTATTCGCAATTCTGCCAATCTTTCGTTCGCAATTCTGCTAAGCTAAGATACACTCCCAGAGGGCGGCGGCCTAGCGTGTGCAATGCTGCTAAAAGCAGCTAGCGAGCGATCAACTCGGAATGACCCCCCATGCTCTGACTACAGAGACTGCGTCAGTAAACACAATGATAAGAGTTATGGAGAACTATGACAGACTAACTATGGACAATGTGCCAATAAGCCATTGCATGGAAGGGATTGTCAGTGAAAAGGCATCATCCAAAAGTCTTTTGTCCTTTTAGAACATATCTCAAATTTGCCCTAAGTTGTTTTAGTGAGCACAATGTGAAACGTGAGGAAAAGAAAGAAACAGTCACAGCGCCCCACATGCTAATATAACCTATTGGGATGGTGGTCACAATGGAGGCACACCGGATGTAACAGTGGCTGTTAGGCCACACAGAAAGTCCGTAACAGCAGGTACAGGGTTAATGCAGGAACATAGTGGTAATGAAGTGGTTAACAGCAATGGCATCAAACCGTGGTAATTGCAGGTATTAGGTGTCTCACCTCAAGTGTGCAGCATACTTGCCCACTGCCATGGATTGGCCAGTAGGTTACTAAATTTTGGGTGGCGCTCAGCCTGGAAGAGCGGGCAAGTCTCCTGAAGGCCAACCACGGGCGCTCACTTCTCAAGTGAGGTGGGCAGTCCAGCCAACTGGTGACGTGGTTCGCACTGATTTGCTTCATCACGGCCCAGACCCTTGTCTCATTGTGCACAGCGATGAACAGTATATATCAGCTTCCCCTCTCATTCTCTATAAATGGACCCTAAATTGTTAATTATATATACTTACTTTTATGTTAGTGCCATGCAGGTGGTTTATGGCATTCATAAGAGTTTTAAAAACACGTCCATGTTCTTCTGGCTCTTCAATCTGTGCTTTATACATATATGCAGGTATCATTTCATGGAGGAGGGTCTGCAATACAAAGCAATGAGTCTGTTATAGTAGGAACATCGGGGCAGATGTATTAACCTGGAGAAGGCATAAGGAAGTGATAAACCAGTGATATGTGCAAGGTGATAAAGGCACCAGCCAATCAGATCCTGTTAATTTACATATTGGAACTGATTGGCTGGTGCCTTTATCACCTTGCACATATCACTGGTTTATCACTTCCTTATGCCTTCTCCAGGTTAATACATCTGCCCCATTATGCCCACACAGTATGGCTGCTTATTGCACATTATGCCTACACAGTAGTGCCCCTTATTGCACATTATGCCTACACAGTAGTGTCCCTTATGCCCATTATTCCACACAGTAGGGACCCCTTTACCTATTTGATACTAAAGAGTGGATTCGGCCTAATGCCCAGAGTCACATTTTTATTTGTGGCACGAGCCCTCTGTCTGCCTAGCATGCCCCACAGGCCTGAGACACCCACGGGCCTAATGCCTGACACCTGAAGGCCACCTATCAGTACCTACAGTAATATTGTTTAGGAAAAACATGTCTCCTTTTAAATAGTATTGATGTTAAAAAAAAAAAAAAACGTGTCTCATTTGGCAAAATTACCACTTCAATGGTCCTAATGTTGTTAATATACACACATATTCATTTATTTGTCTTCCAATATTTTAGCTAGAATTGTTTTTCCAATATGATGTGACAAGATTCTCTAACACCCCCACCTGCCCTCCCCCACCTGTAAGAAAAGTTTAAGGCCCCCATATAGCAAAGAGTGTACGCTTTTAAACTCGTTTCTAGTGTTAATTAGCAATACTGCTATTTATGAATGTGGTTAGAACTATGCTGATGCAGCGCTATTGGTTTTTCATATTTTCATTATAATTAGCCGGGTGCTCGTGTTTAACTCAAGCCGTCACCAATTTTTGTTACTGTAGCGATCTACTGTACATCTCGGTTTGCTCTTCCAGCCTAAACATAACAGAAGCCTGTCCTTTCCATGACAGATTTGTAGCAAACAGGTTAGCCCTAGGGATCTGGGCACTAGGTATTAGTTAGCTGGACAGGAAAAAAAACATAATTCAAATCGGATGTAAGGTGCAACATTTATGGACTGATGGAATATCTGGTGGTCACAACTATGTCTCACCTGTGCAGGGTGTAAGACTAATCCTGTTTCCCATTGTTACATATAGAATAGTTGCAGTCAGGTGCACAAGCATTCATCTCAGTTACACATTCTTCTAACAGAGAGTCAGCGCTCACATAACACTTACTTGTACAAGATCTCTCCGGGAAAGCTGATCAAAGAGTGGCTTGCTGAGTCTTATTTCACAGAGTCCTCCATATTGTGTAGGATATCTACATACTCCGGAGCATCTGATGAGAGAACACAAATCACATATGACTGACAATCATAGTTCGATGTAATTGTATAAGAGATAACAAAAAAAAAATTGGCAGTTTAGATCCCTATGGGGGTATTCAGTTAGTCCCATTTTTTCGACCAGTCGAAAAAACGTTACTTTTCGTCCATTTTTAGGTCGAATTTACATTCAACCTATTCAATGCCCGTGCCATTTTTTTGACTGATTGAAAAATCCACTGGCGAAAACCACGTGTATCTGCGAATTCACCACGATACATGTGTTTTGGCGAAATTGCGGGCATTGTTGCCCGTTATTGGAGTACTTTTCTCCCATGCTGATTCGACAAAAAAATAATCCAAAATAAAACGGCGAAAATGGATTAAAAAATGGGCAAAAATGTCTGCAATTGAATACCCTGTGTTGAATATGTGCCGTTTTTTTCGACCAGTCAAAATTAATTCACTTAATTAAATACCCCTTAGACCCATTTACATGCTGGCATGAGCGTGTAGGCATGCTATGATTTTTGTTGCCAGCCAGTAGAAGACCTAACAGTTGCCACTGGTGATATGCACAATGTAACATTGACTATTCAATATGGTCATTTTTTGGACTGAATTACAGTAAATCTTATAAATACCGTCAACATGTACTACAAGGACAGGCTTATTATAGTATTAATGGCATCACAGTGTACGGTGCTGCAGACTATATGACTAAATGTTAATAAATAGAATCATTATTATTTATCAGGAATATGTCAAAATAAATTCACAACTTACCTCTTCAGCCTCGTACTCCATGTCACTATGACTCCGTCTAATTTCCCTGCGAATATATTGCGGTTTAAGTCTGTGAATATGAAAGTGTATGATGGTATATCTGGGGCGCCCTCTTTCTGTGTCTATGTGGGAAGGCCAAATCAATGGACTCCTTATCAAACCAGGGACGAAACGGCCTGAGCTGATTGCAATCTGTGAGTAGGTCTGGAGCTACTCAGAAACTGCTAAGAATTTTCTATTCGCAATTCTGCCAATCTTTCGTTCGCAATTCTGCTAAGATACACTCCCAGAGGGCGGCGGCCTAGCGTGTGCAATGCTGCTAAAAGCAGCTAGCGAGCGATCAACTCGGAATGACCCCCCATGCTCTGACTACAGAGACTGCGTCAGTAAACACAATGATAAGAGTTATGGAGAACTATGACAGACTAACTATGGACAATGTGCCAATAAGCCATTGCATGGAAGGGATTGTCAGTGAAAAGGCATCATCCAAAAGTCTTTTGTCCTTTTAGAACATATCTCAAATTTGCCCTAAGTTGTTTTAGTGAGCACAATGTGAAACGTGAGGAAAAGAAAGAAACAGTCACAGCGCCCCACATGCTAATATAACCTATTGGGATGGTGGTCACAATGGAGGCACACCGGATGTAACAGTGGCTGTTAGGCCACACAGAAAGTCCGTAACAGCAGGTACAGGGTTAATGCAGGAACATAGTGGTAATGAAGTGGTTAACAGCAATGGCATCAAACCGTGGTAATTGCAGGTATTAGGTGTCTCACCTCAAGTGTGCAGCATACTTGCCCACTGCCATGGATTGGCCAGTAGGTTACTAAATTTTGGGTGGCGCTCAGCCTGGAAGAGCGGGCAAGTCTCCTGAAGGCCAACCACGGGCGCTCACTTCTCAAGTGAGGTGGGCAGTCCAGCCAACTGGTGACGTGGTTCGCACTGATTTGCTTCATCACGGCCCAGACCCTTGTCTCATTGTGCACAGCGATGAACAGTATATATCAGCTTCCCCTCTCATTCTCTATAAATGGACCCTAAATTGTTAATTATATATACTTACTTTTATGTTAGTGCCATGCAGGTGGTTTATGGCATTCATAAGAGTTTTAAAAACACGTCCATGTTCTTCTGGCTCTTCAATCTGTGCTTTATACATATATGCAGGTATCATTTCATGGAGGAGGGTCTGCAATACAAAGCAATGAGTCTGTTATAGTAGGAACATTATGCCCACACAGTATGGCTGCTTATTGCACATTATGCCTACACAGTAGTGCCCCTTATTGCACATTATGCCTACACAGTAGTGTCCCTTATGCCCATTATTCCACACAGTAGGGACCCCTTTACCTATTTGATACTAAAGAGTGGATTCGGCCTAATGCCCAGAGTCACATTTTTATTTGTGGCACGAGCCCTCTGTCTGCCTAGCATGCCCCACAGGCCTGAGACACCCACGGGCCTAATGCCTGACACCTGAAGGCCACCTATCAGTACCTACAGTAATATTGTTTAGGAAAAACATGTCTCCTTTTAAATAGTATTGATGTTAAAAAAAAAAAAAACGTGTCTCATTTGGCAAAATTACCACTTCAATGGTCCTAATGTTGTTAATATACACACATATTCATTTATTTGTCTTCCAATATTTTAGCTAGAATTGTTTTTCCAATATGATGTGACAAGATTCTCTAACACCCCCACCTGCCCTCCCCCACCTGTAAGAAAAGTTTAAGGCCCCCATATAGCAAAGAGTGTACGCTTTTAAACTCGTTTCTAGTGTTAATTAGCAATACTGCTATTTATGAATGTGGTTAGAACTATGCTGATGCAGCGCTATTGGTTTTTCATATTTTCATTATAATTAGCCGGGTGCTCGTGTTTAACTCAAGCCGTCACCAATTTTTGTTACTGTAGCGATCTACTGTACATCTCGGTTTGCTCTTCCAGCCTAAACATAACAGAAGCCTGTCCTTTCCATGACAGATTTGTAGCAAACAGGTTAGCCCTAGGGATCTGGGCACTAGGTATTAGTTAGCTGGACAGGAAAAAAAACATAATTCAAATCGGATGTAAGGTGCAACATTTATGGACTGATGGAATATCTGGTGGTCACAACTATGTCTCACCTGTGCAGGGTGTAAGACTAATCCTGTTTCCCATTGTTACATATAGAATAGTTGCAGTCAGGTGCACAAGCATTCATCTCAGTTACACATTCTTCTAACAGAGAGTCAGCGCTCACATAACACTTACTTGTACAAGATCTCTCCGGGAAAGCTGATCAAAGAGTGGCTTGCTGAGTCTTATTTCACAGAGTCCTCCATATTGTGTAGGATATCTACATACTCCGGAGCATCTGATGAGAGAACACAAATCACATATGACTGACAATCATAGTTCGATGTAATTGTATAAGAGATAACAAAAAAAAAATTGGCAGTTTAGATCCCTATGGGGGTATTCAATTAGTCCCATTTTTTCGACCAGTCGAAAAAACGTTACTTTTCGTCCATTTTTAGGTCGAATTTACATTCAACCTATTCAATGCCCGTGCCATTTTTTTGACTGATTGAAAAATCCACTGGCGAAAACCACGTGTATCTGCGAATTCACCACGATACATGTGTTTTGGCGAAATTGCGGGCATTGTTGCCCGTTATTGGAGTACTTTTCTCCCATGCTGATTCGACAAAAAAATAATCCAAAATAAAACGGCGAAAATGGATTAAAAAATGGGCAAAAATGTCTGCAATTGAACACCCTGTGTTGAATATGTGCCGTTTTTTTCGACCAGTCAAAATTAATTCACTTAATTAAATACCCCTTAGACCCATTTACATGCTGGCATGAGCGTGTAGGCATGCTATGATTTTTGTTGCCAGCCAGTAGAAGACCTAACAGTTGCCACTGGTGATATGCACAATGTAACATTGACTATTCAATATGGTCATTTTTTGGACTGAATTACAGTAAATCTTATAAATACCATCAACATGTACTACAAGGACAGGCTTATTATAGTATTAATGGCATCACAGTGTACGGTGCTGCAGACTATATGACTAAATGTTAATAAATAGAATCATTATTATTTATCAGGAATATGTCAAAATAAATTCACAACTTACCTCTTCAGCCTCGTACTCCATGTCACTATGACTCCGTCTAATTTCCATGCGAATATATTGCGGTTTAAGTGTGTGAATATGAAAGTGTATGATGGTATATCTGGGGCGCCCTCTTTCTGTGGCTATGTGGGAAGGCCAAATCAATGGTCTCCTTATCAAACCAGGGACGAAACGGCCTGAGCTGATTGCAATCTGTGAGTAGGTCTGGAGCTACTCAGAAACTGCTAAGAATTTTCTATTCGCAATTCTGCCAATCTTTCGTTCGCAATTCTGCTAAGCTAAGATACACTCCCAGAGGGCGATGGCCTAGCGTGTGCAATGCTGCTAAAAGCAGCTAGCGAGCGATCAACTCGGAATGACCCCCCATGCTCTGACTACAGAGACTGCGTCAGTAAACACAATGATAAGAGTTATGGAGAACTATGACAGACTAACTATGGACAATGTGCCAATAAGCCATTGTATGGAAGGGGTTGTCAGTGAAAAGGCATCATCCAAAAGTATTTTGTCCTTTTAGAACATATCTCAAATTTGCCCTAAGTTGTTTTAGTGAGCACAATGTGAAACGTGAGGAAAAGAAAGAAACAGTCACAGCGCCCCACATGCTAATATAACCTATTGGGATGGTGGTCACAATGGAGGCACACCGGATGTAACAGTGGCTGTTAGCCCACACAGAAAGTCCGTAACAGCAGGTACAGGGTTAATGCAGGAACATAGTGGTAATGAAGTGGTTAACAGCAATGGCATCAAACCGTGGTAATTGCAGGTATTAGGTGTCTCACCTCAAGTGTGCAGCATACTTGCCCACTGCCATGGATTGGCCAGTAGGTTACTAAATTTTGGGTGGCGCTCAGCCTGGAAGAGTGGGCAAGTCTCCTGAAGGCCAACCACGGGCGCTCACTTCTCAAGTGAGGTGGGCAGTCCAGCCAACTGGTGACGTGGTTCGCACTGATTTGCTTCATCACGGCCCAGACCCTTGTCTCATTGTGCACAGCGATGAACAGTATATATCAGCTTCCCCTCTCATTCTCTATAAATGGACCCTAAATTGTTAATTATATATACTTACTTTTATGTTAGTGCCATGCAGGTGGTTTATGGTATTCATAAGAGTTTTAAAAACACGTCCATGTTCTTCTGGCTCTTCAATCTGTGCTTTATACATATATGCATGTATCATTTCATGGAGGAGGGTCTGCAATACAAAGCAATGAGTCTGTTATAGTAGGAACATTATGCCCACACAGTATGGCCCCTTATTGCACATTATGCCTACACAGTAGTGCCCCTTATTGCACATTATGCCTACACAGTAGTGTCCCTTATGCCCATTATTCCACACAGTAGGGACCCCTTTACCTATTTGATACTAAAGAGTGGATTCGGCCTAATGCCCAGAGTCACATTTTTATTTGTGGCACGAGCCCTCTGTCTGCCTAGCATGCCCCACAGGCCTGAGACACCCACGGGCCTAATGCCTGACACCTGAAGGCCACCTATCAGTACCTACAGTAATATTGTTTAGGAAAAACATGTCTCCTTTTAAATAGTATTGATGTTAAAAAAACAAACAAAACGTGTCTCATTTGGCAAAATTACCACTTCAATGGTCCTAATGTTGTTAATATACACACATATTCATTTATTTGTCTTCCAATATTTTAGCTAGAATTGTTTTTCCAATATGATGTGACAAGATTCTCTAACACCCCCACCTGCCCTCCCCCACCTGTAAGAAAAGTTTAAGGCCCCCATATAGCAAAGAGTGTACGCTTTTAAACTCGTTTCTAGTGTTTATTAGCAATACTGCTATTTATGAATGTGGTTAGAACTATGCTGATGCAGCGCTATTGGTTTTTCATATTTTCATTATAATTAGCCGGGTGCTCTTGTTTAACTCAAGCCGTCACCAATTTTTGTTACTGTAGCGATCTACTGTACATCTCGGTTTGCTCTTCCAGCCTAAACATAACAGAAGCCTGTCCTTTCCAATTTCCATGACAGATTTGTAGCAAACAGGTTAGCCCTAGGGATCTGGGCACTAGGTACTATTAGTTAGCTGGACAGGAAAAAAAACATAATTCAAATCGGATGTAAGGTGCAACATTTATGGACTGATGGAATATCTGGTGGTCACAACTATGTCTCACCTGTGCAGGGTGTAAGACTAATCCTGTTTCCCATTGTTACATATACAATAGTTGCAGTCAGGTGCACAAGCATTCATCTCAGTTACACATTCTTCTAACAGAGAGTCAGCGCTCACTTAACACTTACTTGTACAAGATCTCTCCGGGAAAGCTGATCAAAGAGTGGCGTGCTGAGTCTTATTTCACAGAGTCCTCCATATTGTGTAGGATATCGACATACTCCGGAGCATCTGATGAGAGAACACAAATCACATATGACTGACAATCTTAGTTCGATGTAATTGTATAAGAGATAACAAAAAAAAAAATTGGCCGTTTAGATCCCTATGGGGGTATTCAGTTAGTCCCATTTTTTCGACCAGTCGAAAAAACGTTACTTTTCGTCCATTTTTAGGTCGAATTTACATTCAACCTATTCAATGCCCATGCCATTTTTTTGACTGATTTAAAAATCCACTGGCGAAAACCACGTGTATCTGCGAATTCACCACGATACATGTGTTTTGGCGAAATTGCGGGCATTGTTGCCCGTTATTGGAGTAATTTTCTCCCATGCTGATTCGACAAAAAAATAATCCAAAATAAAACGGCGAAAATTGATTAAAAAATGGGCAAAAATGTCTGCAATTGAATACCCTGTGTCGAATATGTGCCGTTTTTTTCGACCAGTCAAAATTAATTCACTTAATTAAATACCCCTTATACCCATTTACATGCTGGCATGAGCGTGTAGGCATGCTATGATTTTTGTTGCCAGCCAGTAGAAGACCTAACAGTTGCCACTGGTGATATGCACAATGTAACATTGACTATTCAATATGGTCATTTTTTGGACTGAATTACAGTAAATCTTATAAATACCATCAACATGTACTACAAGGACAGGCTTATTATAGTATTAATGGCATCACAGTGTACGGTGCTGCAGACTATATGACTAAATGTTAATAAATAGAATCATTATTATTTATCAGGAATATGTCAAAATAAATTCACAACTTACCTCTTCAGCCTCGTACTCCATGTCACTATGACTCCGTCTAATTTCCCTGCGAATATATTGCGGTTTCAGTCTGTGAATATGAAAGTGTATGATGGTATATCTGGGGCGCCCTCTTTCTGTGGCTATGTGGGAAGGCCAAATCAATGGTCTCCTTATCAAACCAGGGACGAAACGGCCTGAGCTGATTGCAATCTGTGAGTAGGTCTGGAGCTACTCAGAAACTGCTAAGAATTTTCTATTCGCAATTCTGCCAATCTTTCGTTCGCAATTCTGCTAAGCTAAGATACACTCCCAGAGGGCGGCGGCCTAGCGTGTGCAATGCTGCTAAAAGCAGCTGGCGAGCGATCAACTCGGAATGACCCCCCATGCTCTGACTACAGAGACTGCGTCAGTAAACACAATGATAAGAGTTATGGAGAACTATGACAGACTAACTATGGACAATGTGCCAATAAGCCATTGCATGGAAGGGGTTGTCAGTGAAAAGGCATCATCCAAAAGTCTTTTGTCCTTTTAGAACATATCTCAAACTTGCCCTAAGTTGTTTTAGTGAGCACAATGTGAAACGTGAGGAAAAGAAAGAAACAGTCACAGCGCCCCACATGCTAATATAACCTATTGGGATGGTGGTCACAATGGAGGCACACCGGATGTAACAGTGGCTGTTAGGCCACACAGAAAGTCCGTAACAGCAGGTACAGGGTTAATGCAGGAACATAGTGGTAATGAAGTGGTTAACAGCAATGGCAGCAAACCGTGGTAATTGCAGGTATTAGGTGTCTCACCTCAAGTGTGCAGCATACTTGCCCACTGCCATGGATTGGCCAGTAGGTTACTAAATTTTGGGTGGCGCTCAGCCTGGAAGAGTGGGCAAGTCTCCTGAAGGCCAACCACGGGCGCTCACTTCTCAAGTGAGGTGGGCAGTCCAGCCAACTGGTGACGTGGTTCGCACTGATTTGCTTCATCACGGCCCAGACCCTTGTCTCATTGTGCACAGCGATGAACAGTATATATCAGCTTCCCCTCTCATTCTCTATAAATGGACCCTAAATTGTTAATTATATATACTTACTTTTATGTTAGTGCCATGCAGGTGGTTTATGGCATTCATAAGAGTTTTAAAAACACGTCCATGTTCTTCTGGCTCTTCAATCTGTGCTTTATACATATATGCATGTATCATTTCATGGAGGAGGGTCTGCAATACAAAGCAATGAGTCTGTTATAGTAGGAACATTATGCCCACACAGTATGGCCCCTTATTGCACATTATGCCTACACAGTAGTGCCCCTTATTGCACATTATGCCTACACAGTAGTGTCCCTTATGCCCATTATTCCACACAGTAGGGACCCCTTTACCTATTTGATACTAAAGAGTGGATTCGGCCTAATGCCCAGAGTCACATTTTTATTTGTGGCACGAGCCCTCTGTCTGCCTAGCATGCCCCACAGGCCTGAGACACCCACGGGCCTAATGCCTGACACCTGAAGTCCACCTATCAGTACCTACAGTAATATTGTTTAGGAAAAACATGTCTCCTTTTAAATAGTATTGATGTTAAAAAAACAAACAAAACGTGTCTCATTTGGCAAAATTACCACTTCAATGGTCCTAATGTTGTTAATATACACACATATTCATTTATTTGTCTTCCAATATTTTAGCTAGAATTGTTTTTCCAATATGATGTGACAAGATTCTCTAACACCCCCACCTGCCCTCCCCCACCTGTAAGAAAAGTTTAAGGCCCCCATATAGCAAAGAGTGTACGCTTTTAAACTCGTTTCTAGTGTTTATTAGCAATACTGCTATTTATGAATGTGGTTAGAACTATGCTGATGCAGCGCTATTGGTTTTTCATATTTTCATTATAATTAGCCGGGTGCTCTTGTTTAACTCAAGCCGTCACCAATTTTTGTTACTGTAGCGATCTACTGTACATCTCGGTTTGCTCTTCCAGCCTAAACATAACAGAAGCCTGTCCTTTCCAATTTCCATGACAGATTTGTAGCAAACAGGTTAGCCCTAGGGATCTGGGCACTAGGTACTATTAGTTAGCTGGACAGGAAAAAAAACATAATTCAAATCGGATGTAAGGTGCAACATTTATGGACTGATGGAATATCTGGTGGTCACAACTATGTCTCACCTGTGCAGGGTGTAAGACTAATCCTGTTTCCCATTGTTACATATACAATAGTTGCAGTCAGGTGCACAAGCATTCATCTCAGTTACACATTCTTCTAACAGAGAGTCAGCGCTCACTTAACACTTACTTGTACAAGATCTCTCCGGGAAAGCTGATCAATGAGTGGCGTGCTGAGTCTTATTTCACAGAGTCCTCCATATTGTGTAGGATATCGACATACTCCGGAGCATCTGATGAGAGAACACAAATCACATATGACTGACAATCTTAGTTCGATGTAATTGTATAAGAGATAACAAAAAAAAAAATTGGCCGTTTAGATCCCTATGGGGGTATTCAGTTAGTCCCATTTTTTCGACCAGTCGAAAAAACGTTACTTTTCGTCCATTTTTAGGTCGAATTTACATTCAACCTATTCAATGCCCATGCCATTTTTTTGACTGATTTAAAAATCCACTGGCGAAAACCACGTGTATCTGCGAATTCACCACGATACATGTGTTTTGGCGAAATTGCGGGCATTGTTGCCCGTTATTGGAGTAATTTTCTCCCATGCTGATTCGACAAAAAAATAATCCAAAATAAAACGGCGAAAATTGATTAAAAAATGGGCAAAAATGTCTGCAATTGAATACCCTGTGTCGAATATGTGCCGTTTTTTTCGACCAGTCAAAATTAATTCACTTAATTAAATACCCCTTATACCCATTTACATGCTGGCATGAGCGTGTAGGCATGCTATGATTTTTGTTGCCAGCCAGTAGAAGACCTAACAGTTGCCACTGGTGATATGCACAATGTAACATTGACTATTCAATATGGTCATTTTTTGGACTGAATTACAGTAAATCTTATAAATACCATCAACATGTACTACAAGGACAGGCTTATTATAGTATTAATGGCATCACAGTGTACGGTGCTGCAGACTATATGACTAAATGTTAATAAATAGAATCATTATTATTTATCAGGAATATGTCAAAATAAATTCACAACTTACCTCTTCAGCCTCGTACTCCATGTCACTATGACTCCGTCTAATTTCCCTGCGAATATATTGCGGTTTAAGTCTGTGAATATGAAAGTGTATGATGGTATATCTGGGGCGCCCTCTTTCTGTGGCTATGTGGGAAGGCCAAATCAATGGTCTCCTTATCAAACCAGGGACGAAACGGCCTGAGCTGATTGCAATCTGTGAGTAGGTCTGGAGCTACTCAGAAACTGCTAAGAATTTTCTATTCGCAATTCTGCCAATCTTTCGTTCGCAATTCTGCTAAGCTAAGATACACTCCCAGAGGGCGGCGGCCTAGCGTGTGCAATGCTGCTAAAAGCAGCTGGCGAGCGATCAACTCGGAATGACCCCCCATGCTCTGACTACAGAGACTGCGTCAGTAAACACAATGATAAGAGTTATGGAGAACTATGACAGACTAACTATGGACAATGTGCCAATAAGCCATTGCATGGAAGGGGTTGTCAGTGAAAAGGCATCATCCAAAAGTCTTTTGTCCTTTTAGAACATATCTCAAACTTGCCCTAAGTTGTTTTAGTGAGCACAATGTGAAACGTGAGGAAAAGAAAGAAACAGTCACAGCGCCCCACATGCTAATATAACCTATTGGGATGGTGGTCACAATGGAGGCACACCGGATGTAACAGTGGCTGTTAGGCCACACAGAAAGTCCGTAACAGCAGGTACAGGGTTAATGCAGGAACATAGTGGTAATGAAGTGGTTAACAGCAATGGCAGCAAACCGTGGTAATTGCAGGTATTAGGTGTCTCACCTCAAGTGTGCAGCATACTTGCCCACTCCCATGGATTGGCCAGTAGGTTACTAAATTTTGGGTGGCGCTCAGCCTGGAAGAGTGGGCAAGTCTCCTGAAGGCCAACCACGGGCGCTCACTTCTCAAGTGAGGTGGGCAGTCCAGCCAACTGGTGACGTGGTTCGCACTGATTTGCTTCATCACGGCCCAGACCCTTGTCTCATTGTGCACAGCGATGAACAGTATATATCAGCTTCCCCTCTCATTCTCTATAAATGGACCCTAAATTGTTAATTATATATACTTACTTTTATGTTAGTGCCATGCAGGTGGTTTATGGCATTCATAAGAGTTTTAAAAACACGTCCATGTTCTTCTGGCTCTTCAATCTGTGCTTTATACATATATGCATGTATCATTTCATGGAGGAGGGTCTGCAATACAAAGCAATGAGTCTGTTATAGTAGGAACATTATGCCCACACAGTATGGCTGCTTATTGCACATTATGCCTACACAGTAGTGCCCCTTATTGCACATTATGCCTACACAGTAGTGTCCCTTATGCCCATTATTCCACACAGTAGGGACCCCTTTACCTATTTGATACTAAAGAGTGGATTCGGCCTAATGCCCAGAGTCACATTTTTATTTGTGGCACGAGCCCTCTGTCTGCCTAGCATGCCCCACAGGCCTGAGACACCCACGGGCCTACTGCCACCTGAAGGCCACCTATCAGTACCTACAGTAATATTGTTTAGGAAAAACATGTCTCCTTTTAAATAGTATTGATGTTAAAAAAACAAACAAAACGTGTCTCATTTGGCAAAATTACCACTTCAATGGTCCTAATGTTGTTAATATACACACATATTCATTTATTTGTCTTCCAATATTTTAGCTAGAATTGTTTTTCCAATATGATGTGACAAGATTCTCTAACACCCCCACCTGCCCTCCCCCACCTGTAAGAAAAGTTTAAGGCCCCCATATAGCAAAGAGTGTACGCTTTTAAACTCGTTTCTAGTGTTTATTAGCAATACTGCTATTTATGAATGTGGTTAGAACTATGCTGATGCAGCGCTATTGGTTTTTCATATTTTCATTATAATTAGCCGGGTGCTCTTGTTTAACTCAAGCCGTCACCAATTTTTGTTACTGTAGCGATCTACTGTACATCTCGGTTTGCTCTTCCAGCCTAAACATAACAGAAGCCTGTCCTTTCCAATTTCCATGACAGATTTGTAGCAAACAGGTTAGCCCTAGGGATCTGGGCACTAGGTACTATTAGTTAGCTGGACAGGAAAAAAAACATAATTCAAATCGGATGTAAGGTGCAACATTTATGGACTGATGGAATATCTGGTGGTCACAACTATGTCTCACCTGTGCAGGGTGTAAGACTAATCCTGTTTCCCATTGTTACATATACAATAGTTGCAGTCAGGTGCACAAGCATTCATCTCAGTTACACATTCTTCTAACAGAGAGTCAGCGCTCACTTAACACTTACTTGTACAAGATCTCTCCGGGAAAGCTGATCAAAGAGTGGCGTGCTGAGTCTTATTTCACAGAGTCCTCCATATTGTGTAGGATATCGACATACTCCGGAGCATCTGATGAGAGAACACAAATCACATATGACTGACAATCTTAGTTCGATGTAATTGTATAAGAGATAACAAAAAAAAAAATTGGCCGTTTAGATCCCTATGGGGGTATTCAGTTAGTCCCATTTTTTCGACCAGTCGAAAAAACGTTACTTTTCGTCCATTTTTAGGTCGAATTTACATTCAACCTATTCAATGCCCATGCCATTTTTTTGACTGATTTAAAAATCCACTGGCGAAAACCACGTGTATCTGCGAATTCACCACGATACATGTGTTTTGGCGAAATTGCGGGCATTGTTGCCCATTATTGGAGTAATTTTCTCCCATGCTGATTCGACAAAAAAATAATCCAAAATAAAACGGCGAAAATTGATTAAAAAATGGGCAAAAATGTCTGCAATTGAATACCCTGTGTCGAATATGTGCCGTTTTTTTCGACCAGTCAAAATTAATTCACTTAATTAAGTACCCCTTATACCCATTTACATGCTGGCATGAGCGTGTAGGCATGCTATGATTTTTGTTGCCAGCCAGTAGAAGACCTAACAGTTGCCACTGGTGATATGCACAATGTAACATTGACTATTCAATATGGTCATTTTTTGGACTGAATTACAGTAAATCTTATAAATACCATCAACATGTACTACAAGGACAGGCTTATTATAGTATTAATGGCATCACAGTGTACGGTGCTGCAGACTATATGACTAAATGTTAATAAATAGAATCATTATTATTTATCAGGAATATGTCAAAATAAATTCACAACTTACCTCTTCAGCCTCGTACTCCATGTCACTATGACTCCGTCTAATTTCCCTGCGAATATATTGCGGTTTAAGTCTGTGAATATGAAAGTGTATGATGGTATATCTGGGGCGCCCTCTTTCTGTGGCTATGTGGGAAGGCCAAATCAATGGTCTCCTTATCAAACCAGGGACGAAACGGCCTGAGCTGATTGCAATCTGTGAGTAGGTCTGGAGCTACTCAGAAACTGCTAAGAATTTTCTATTCGCAATTCTGCCAATCTTTCGTTCGCAATTCTGCTAAGCTAAGATACACTCCCAGAGGGCGGCGGCCTAGCGTGTGCAATGCTGCTAAAAGCAGCTGGCGAGCGATCAACTCGGAATGACCCCCCATGCTCTGACTACAGAGACTGCGTCAGTAAACACAATGATAAGAGTTATGGAGAACTATGACAGACTAACTATGGACAATGTGCCAATAAGCCATTGCATGGAAGGGGTTGTCAGTGAAAAGGCATCATCCAAAAGTCTTTTGTCCTTTTAGAACATATCTCAAACTTGCCCTAAGTTGTTTTAGTGAGCACAATGTGAAACGTGAGGAAAAGAAAGAAACAGTCACAGCGCCCCACATGCTAATATAACCTATTGGGATGGTGGTCACAATGGAGGCACACCGGATGTAACAGTGGCTGTTAGGCCACACAGAAAGTCCGTAACAGCAGGTACAGGGTTAATGCAGGAACATAGTGGTAATGAAGTGGTTAACAGCAATGGCAGCAAACCGTGGTAATTGCAGGTATTAGGTGTCTCACCTCAAGTGTGCAGCATACTTGCCCACTGCCATGGATTGGCCAGTAGGTTACTAAATTTTGGGTGGCGCTCAGCCTGGAAGAGTGGGCAAGTCTCCTGAAGGCCAACCACGGGCGCTCACTTCTCAAGTGAGGTGGGCAGTCCAGCCAACTGGTGACGTGGTTCGCACTGATTTGCTTCATCACGGCCCAGACCCTTGTCTCATTGTGCACAGCGATGAACAGTATATATCAGCTTCCCCTCTCATTCTCTATAAATGGACCCTAAATTGTTAATTATATATACTTACTTTTATGTTAGTGCCATGCAGGTGGTTTATGGCATTCATAAGAGTTTTAAAAACACGTCCATGTTCTTCTGGCTCTTCAATCTGTGCTTTATACATATATGCATGTATCATTTCATGGAGGAGGGTCTGCAATACAAAGCAATGAGTCTGTTATAGTAGGAACATTATGCCCACACAGTATGGCCCCTTATTGCACATTATGCCTACACAGTAGTGCCCCTTATTGCACATTATGCCTACACAGTAGTGTCCCTTATGCCCATTATTCCACACAGTAGGGACCCCTTTACCTATTTGATACTAAAGAGTGGATTCGGCCTAATGCCCAGAGTCACATTTTTATTTGTGGCACGAGCCCTCTGTCTGCCTAGCATGCCCCACAGGCCTGAGACACCCACGGGCCTAATGCCTGACACCTGAAGTCCACCTATCAGTACCTACAGTAATATTGTTTAGGAAAAACATGTCTCCTTTTAAATAGTATTGATGTTAAAAAAACAAACAAAACGTGTCTCATTTGGCAAAATTACCACTTCAATGGTCCTAATGTTGTTAATATACACACATATTCATTTATTTGTCTTCCAATATTTTAGCTAGAATTGTTTTTCCAATATGATGTGACAAGATTCTCTAACACCCCCACCTGCCCTCCCCCACCTGTAAGAAAAGTTTAAGGCCCCCATATAGCAAAGAGTGTACGCTTTTAAACTCGTTTCTAGTGTTTATTAGCAATACTGCTATTTATGAATGTGGTTAGAACTATGCTGATGCAGCGCTATTGGTTTTTCATATTTTCATTATAATTAGCCGGGTGCTCTTGTTTAACTCAAGCCGTCACCAATTTTTGTTACTGTAGCGATCTACTGTACATCTCGGTTTGCTCTTCCAGCCTAAACATAACAGAAGCCTGTCCTTTCCAATTTCCATGACAGATTTGTAGCAAACAGGTTAGCCCTAGGGATCTGGGCACTAGGTACTATTAGTTAGCTGGACAGGAAAAAAAAACTAATTCAAATCGGATGTAAGGTGCAACATTTATGGACTGATGGAATATCTGGTGGTCACAACTATGTCTCACCTGTGCAGGGTGTAAGACTAATCCTGTTTCCCATTGTTACATATACAATAGTTGCAGTCAGGTGCACAAGCATTCATCTCAGTTACACATTCTTCTAACAGAGAGTCAGCGCTCACATAACACTTACTTGTACAAGATCTCTCCGGGAAAGCTGATCAAAGAGTGGCGTGCTGAGTCTTATTTCACAGAGTCCTCCATATTGTGTAGGATATCGACATACTCCGGAGCATCTGATGAGAGAACACAAATCACATATGACTGACAATCTTAGTTCGATGTAATTGTATAAGAGATAACAAAAAAAAAATTGGCCGTTTAGATCCCTATGGGGGTATTCAGTTAGTCCCATTTTTTCGACCAGTCGAAAAAACGTTACTTTTCGTCCATTTTTAGGTCGAATTTACATTCAACCTATTCAATGCCCATGCCATTTTTTTGACTGATTGAAAAATCCACTGGCGAAAACCACGTGTATCTGCGAATTCACCACGATACATGTGTTTTGGCGAAATTGCGGGCATTGTTGCCCGTTATTGGAGTAATTTTCTCCCATGCTGATTCGACAAAAAAATAATCCAAAATAAAACGGCGAAAATGGATTAAAAAATGGGCAAAAATGTCTGTAATTGAATACCCTGTGTCGAATATGTGCCGTTTTTTTCGACCAGTCAAAATTAATTCACTTAATTAAATACCCCTTATACCCAATTACATGCTGGCATGAGCGTGTAGGCATGCTATGATTTTTGTTGCCAGCCAGTAGAAGACCTAACAGTTGCCACTGGTGATATGCACAATGTAACATTGACTATTCAATATGGTCATTTTTTGGACTGAATTACAGTAAATCTTATAAATACCATCAACATGTACTACAAGGACAGGCTTATTATAGTATTAACTAGGTGCTTCATCGCGCCCTACGGGCGCTCTTCACACCGTCGGAAGGGGCTACGCCCCCTTAACCCCTGCACGCCTTTCTGGGGTTCAATATATGGAGTATTACCTGCATTCCTAGTTTTGTTAGTGTTTGAATATTGCACAATGATAGGGCGTCCGATGGTGAAGGTGGCGTAGTCCCTTGCAACAGGAAGGGGTTTGGGGAGTGGGGACCGCGGATGGGGGAGGGGGTATGAAGGCGCTGTGGGTGGGGTAGGAGCAGGGGTGTCGCAGGTGGGGGATGGCAGCTGCAGGGCTGTTGCTGATGGAGGAGGGGTTCCGAAGGCGCTGCAGATGGGGAAGGGGTGGGTGCGGGTGTGCAGTGGATGGGGGAGGTGTCCAGGGGGCGCGGTGGGTGGGGGAGGGGTGGATGCGGGGGTAACGTGGGTGGGGGAGTGGCGGGTGCGGTGCTGTTGCGAATGGTGTAGGCGATGCGGATTGGGAAGGACCTGCTGCGTGGGTGGGGTAGGGGATCCAAAGGTGCAGCGGGCGGGGGAGAGCCAGATGCGGGGTGTGGCGGATGGGGGAGGGGCTGCTGTAGATGGGGAAGGGGTTTGGAAGACACTGCGGGTGGGGTAGGGGGTCCGAAGGCGCAGTGGGTGGGGGTGCCACGGGTGGTGGAGGGGCAGGTGCGGGGGTTTGCGGGGGATGGGGAGGGGTCCAGGGGCGCTGCAGGTGGTGGAGGGGCAGATATCAGTGCACATAGTCTCTGTGGTAGTTAGTGAGGGTTGGTGATGGTGTGAGAGGGGTGAAGGCCAGTACACAGACAGGCAGTTAGAGAGCAGGATGAGGGTGACAGGGCATAGGGAGTACTTAGCAGATATAGGGGTGGGCTACAGGTGTGATGTCACAGTGTGTGTACCTTTTCTCTCATATGTGAGGTATATGTGAGGTATATGTGAGGTATGTGTGAGGTATGTGTGAGGTAAGGATGTGCGGGTCGTGGTGGCCACTAACCTCCAGGCTGCTGCTGTGAGATGGTGACTGCAGAGGGAGGGAGCTCAGACCCAGCAGCAATGGGTCGTGGTCAGCATTCCTTCCTGGCCCCGTTCCGCCGCACACTGTCCGCCCCGTCTGACGGGCGTCATTCCTCCATCCTGCATGGCAGCGTCAGCTGCTGTGATCGCGGAGCATAGGTAAGCGTCCGGAGCCCTGTGGGCGGGTAGGCATGGTGTTTCCCTGGAGAGGTGCGGCACGCGTCCTTAGGCTGCAGACGGAGGGAGCTCCGGCCCAGCAGCAATGTTGATTAGTGCGTGTCCCGTCCTGGCGCTGTCCCGCTGCACATGCTCCGCACCGTTTGCCGCTGAGCATGGCAGCCCTTGTCTGTATGCTGCAGATGCTGATCTAGCGGTGCCTGAGCTAGCGCCCTCTCCCTAGGGTGTGGGTGTCAGGTATGGTGTGTAGGTGGGAGAGGAGCTGCGGGCGGCGACTCGCTGCCTGCAAGTACCCTCCATATCAGCGCTGTTCCCCTCCCTGCAGATAGTGTCAGTGGCCGTGGTGTACTTTTGCTACTGGTGGCCAGGGCCGGTGCTAGGGTGTTCGGCGCCCCCCTGCAAACTATGAATTTTGCGCCCTCCCATATTCCTTTGTTGTGCATCGGGAATGGGCCACACAATAGTACCCCCATTTAAAATTACGCCACAATGTAGCACAATCTTATTCATCTTATACGTAATGCCCCACCCGTAGTAGTAGCGTCCTTATACGTAATGCCCCACCCGTAGTAGTAGCGTCCATATACGTAATGCCCCCCCAATAGTAGTAGTGTCCTTATACATAATGCCCCCCAGTAGTAGTAGAGATGAGCGGGTTCGGTTTCTTTGAATCCGAACCCGCACGAACTTCACTTTTTTTTTCACGGGTCCGAGCGACTCGGATCTTCCCGCCTTGCTCGGTTAACCCGAGCGCGCCCGAACGTCATCATGACGCTGTCGGATTCTCGCGAGACTCGGATTCTATATAAGGAGCCGCGCGTCGCCGCCATTTTCACACGTGCATTGAGATTGATAGGGAGAGGACGTGGCTGGCGTCCTCTCCATTAGAATAGATTAGAAGAGAGAGAGAGAGAGAGAGAGAGAGATTGTGCAGACAGAGTTTACCACAGTGACCAGTGCAGTTGTTGTTAAGTTAACTTTTATTTAATATATCCGTTCTCTGCTATATCCGTTCTCTGCCTGAAAAAAACGATACACAGCAGTCACACAGTGTGACTCAGTCTGTGTGCACTCAGCTCAGCCCAGTGTGCTGCACATCAATGTATAAAAGCTTATAATAATTGTGGGGGAGACTGGGGAGCACTGCAGGTTGTTATAGCAGGAGCCAGGAGTACATAATATTATATTAATTTAAAATTAAACAGTGCACACTTTTGCTGCAGGAGTGCCACTGCCAGTGTGACTAGTGGTGACCAGTGCCTGACCACCAGTATAGTAGTATATTGTTGTATACTATCTCTTTATCAACCAGTCTATATTAGCAGCAGACACAGTACAGTGCGGTAGTTCACTGCTGTGGCTACCTCTGTGTCGGCAGTCGGCACTCGGCAGGCAGTCCGTCCATCCATAATTGTATAATTATATACCACCTAACCGTGGTATTTTTTTTTCTTTCTTTATACCGTCGTCATAGTCATACTAGTTGTTACGAGTATACTACTATCTCTTTATCAACCAGTGTACAGTGCGGTAGTTCACGGCTGTGGCTACCTCTGTGTCGGCAGTCGGCAGGCAGTCCGTCCATCCATAATTGTATTATAATATATACCACCTAACCGTGGTTTTTTTTTCATTCTTTATACCGTCATAGTGTCATACTAGTTGTTACGAGTATACTACTATCTCTTTATCAACCAGTGTACAGTGCGGTAGTTCACGGCTGTGGCTACCTCTGTGTCGGCAGTCGGCAGGCAGTCCGTCCATCCATAATTGTATTATAATATATACCACCTAACCGTGGTTTTTTTTTCATTCTTTATACCGTCATAGTCAGTCATACTAGTTGTTACGAGTATACTACTATCTCTTTATCAACCAGTGTACAGTGCGGTAGTTCACGGCTGTGGCTACCTCTGTGTCGGCAGTCGGCAGGCAGTCCGTCCATCCATAATTGTATTACAATATATACCACCTAACCGTGGTTTTTTTTTCATTCTTTATACCGTCATAGTGTCATACTAGTTGTTACGAGTATACTACTATCTCTTTATCAACCAGTGTACAGTGCGGTAGTTCACGGCTGTGGCTACCTCTGTGTCGGAACTCGGCAGGCAGTCCGTCCATCCATAATTGTATTATTATAATATATACCACCTAACCGTGGTTTTTTTTTCATTCTTTATACCGTCATAGTGTCATACTAGTTGTTACGAGTATACTACTATCTCTTTATCAACCAGTGTACAGTGCGGTAGTTCACGGCTGTGGCTACCTCTGTGTCGGCAGTCGGCAGGCAGTCCGTCCATCCATAATTGTATTATAATATATACCACCTAACCGTGTTTTTTTTTTCATTCTTTATACCGTCATAGTCAGTCATACTAGTTGTTACGAGTATACTACTATCTCTTTATCAACCAGTGTACAGTGCGGTAGTTCACGGCTGTGGCTACCTCTGTGTCGGAACTCGGCAGGCAGTCCGTCCATCCATAATTGTATTACAATATATACCACCTAACCGTGGTTTTTTTTTCATTCTTTATACCGTCATAGTGTCATACTAGTTGTTACGAGTATACTACTATCTCTTTATCAACCAGTGTACAGTGCGGTAGTTCACGGCTGTGGCTACCTCTGTGTCGGAACTCGGCAGGCAGTCCGTCCATCCATAATTGTATTATTATAATATATACCACCTAACCGTGGTTTTTTTTTCATTCTTTATACCGTCATAGTGTCATACTAGTTGTTACGAGTATACTACTATCTCTTTATCAACCAGTGTACAGTGCGGTAGTTCACGGCTGTGGCTACCTCTGTGTCGGCAGTCGGCAGGCAGTCCGTCCATCCATAATTGTATTATAATATATACCACCTAACCGTGGTTTTTTTTTCATTCTTTATACCGTCATAGTCAGTCATACTAGTTGTTACGAGTATACTACTATCTCTTTATCAACCAGTGTACAGTGCGGTAGTTCACGGCTGTGGCTACCTCTGTGTCGGCACTCGGCAGGCAGTCCGTCCAACCATAATTGTATTATAATATATACCACCTAACCGTGGTTTTTTTTTCATTCTTTATACCGTCGTCATACTAGTTGTTACGAGTATACTACTATCTCTTTATCAACCAGTGTACAGTGCGGTAGTTCACGGCTGTGGCTACCTCTGTGTCGGCACTCGGCAGGCAGTCCGTCCATCCATAATTGTATTATATACCACCTAACCGTGGTTTTTTTATACCACCTAACCGTGGCAGTCCGTCCATAATTGTATACTAGTATCCAATCCATCCATCTCCATTGTTTACCTGAGGTGCCTTTTAGTTCTGCCTATAAAATATGGAGAACAAAAAAGTTGAGGTTCCAAAATTAGGGAAAGATCAAGATCCACTTCCACCTCGTGCTGAAGCTGCTGCCACTAGTCATGGCCGAGACGATGAAATGCCAGCAACGTCGTCTGCCAAGGCCGATGCCCAATGTCATAGTACAGAGCATGTCAAATCCAAAACACCAAATATCAGAAAAAAAAGGACTCCAAAACCTAAAATAAAATTGTCGGAGGAGAAGCGTAAACTTGCCAATATGCCATTTACCACACGGAGTGGCAAGGAACGGCTGAGGCCCTGGCCTATGTTCATGGCTAGTGGTTCAGCTTCACATGAGGATGGAAGCACTCAGCCTCTCGCTAGAAAACTGAAAAGACTCAAGCTGGCAAAAGCACCGCAAAGAACTGTGCGTTCTTTGAAATCCCAAATCCACAAGGAGAGTCCAATTGTGTCGTTTGCGATGCCTGACCTTCCCAACACTGGACGTGAAGAGCATGCGCCTTCCACTATTTGCATGCCCCCTGCAAGTGCTGGAAGGAGCACCCGCAGTCCAGTTCCTGATAGTCAGATTGAAGATGTCAGTGTTGAAGTACACCAGGATGAGGAGGATATGGGTGTTGCTGGCGCTGGGGAGGAAATTGACCAGGAGGATTCTGATGGTGAGGTGGTTTGTTTAAGTCAGGCACCCGGGGAGACACCTGTTGTCCGTGGGAGGAATATGGCCGTTGACATGCCAGGTGAAAATACCAAAAAAATCAGCTCTTCGGTGTGGAGGTATTTCACCAGAAATGCGGACAACAGGTGTCAAGCCGTGTGTTCCCTTTGTCAAGCTGTAATAAGTAGGGGTAAGGACGTTAACCACCTCGGAACATCCTCCCTTATACGTCACCTGCAGCGCATTCATAATAAGTCAGTGACAAGTTCAAAAACTTTGGGTGACAGCGGAAGCAGTCCACTGACCAGTAAATCCCTTCCTCTTGTAACCAAGCTCACGCAAACCACCCCACCAACTCCCTCAGTGTCAATTTCCTCCTTCCCCAGGAATGCCAATAGTCCTGCAGGCCATGTCACTGGCAAGTCTGACGAGTCCTCTCCTGCCTGGGATTCCTCCGATGCATCCTTGCGTGTAACGCCTACTGCTGCTGGCGCTGCTGTTGTTGCCGCTGGGAGTCGATGGTCATCCCAGAGGGGAAGTCGTAAGCCCACTTGTACTACTTCCAGTAAGCAATTGACTGTTCAACAGTCCTTTGCGAGGAAGATGAAATATCACAGCAGTCATCCTACTGCAAAGCGGATAACTGAGTCCTTGACAACTATGTTGGTGTTAGACGTGCGTCCGGTATCCGCCGTTAGTTCACAGGGAACTAGACAATTTATTGAGGCAGTGTGCCCCCGTTACCAAATACCATCTAGGTTCCACTTCTCTAGGCAGGCGATACCGAGAATGTACACGGACGTCAGAAAAAGACTCACCAGTGTCCTAAAAAATGCAGTTGTACCCAATGTCCACTTAACCACGGACATGTGGACAAGTGGAGCAGGGCAGGGTCAGGACTATATGACTGTGACAGCCCACTGGGTAGATGTATGGACTCCCGCCGCAAGAACAGCAGCGGCGGCACCAGTAGCAGCATCTCGCAAACGCCAACTCTTTCCTAGGCAGGCTACGCTTTGTATCACCGCTTTCCAGAATACGCACACAGCTGAAAACCTCTTACGGCAACTGAGGAAGATCATCGCGGAATGGCTTACCCCAATTGGACTCTCCTGTGGATTTGTGGCATCGGACAACGCCAGCAATATTGTGTGTGCATTAAATATGGGCAAATTCCAGCACGTCCCATGTTTTGCACATACCTTGAATTTGGTGGTGCAGAATTTTTTAAAAAACGACAGGGGCGTGCAAGAGATGCTGTCGGTGGCCAGAAAAATTGCGGGACACTTTCGGCATACAGGCACCACGTACAGAAGACTGGAGCACCACCAAAAACTACTGAACCTGCCCTGCCATCATCTGAAGCAAGAAGTGGTAACGAGGTGGAATTCAACCCTCTATATGCTTCAGAGGTTGGAGGAGCAGCAAAAGGCCATTCAAGCCTATACAATTGAGCACGATATAGGAGATGGAATGCACCTGTCTCAAGTGCAGTGGAGAATGATTTCAACGTTGTGCAAGGTTCTGATGCCCTTTGAACTTGCCACACGTGAAGTCAGTTCAGACACTGCCAGCCTGAGTCAGGTCATTCCCCTCATCAGGCTTTTGCAGAAGAAGCTGGAGGCATTGAAGAAGGAGCTAACACGGAGCGATTCCGCTAGGCATGTGGGACTTGTGGATGCAGCCCTTAATTCGCTTAACAAGGATTCACGGGTGGTCAATCTGTTGAAATCAGAGCACTACATTTTGGCCACCGTGCTCGATCCTAGATTTAAAGCCTACCTTGGATCTCTCTTTCCGGCAGACACAGGTCTGCTGGGGTTGAAAGACCTGCTGGTGACAAAATTGTCAAGTCAAGCGGAACGCGACCTGTCAACATCTCCTCCTTCACATTCTCCCGCAACTGGGGGTGCGAGGAAAAGGCTCAGAATTCCGAGCCCACCCGCTGGCGGTGATGCAGGGCAGTCTGGAGCGACTGCTGATGCTGACATCTGGTCCGGACTGAAGGACCTGACAACGATTACGGACATGTCGTCTACTGTCACTGCATATGATTCTCTCAACATTGATAGAATGGTGGAGGATTATATGAGTGACCGCATCCAAGTAGGCACGTCACACAGTCCGTACTTATACTGGCAGGAAAAAGAGGCAATTTGGAGGCCCTTGCACAAACTGGCTTTATTCTACCTAAGTTGCCCTCCCACAAGTGTGTACTCCGAAAGAGTGTTTAGTGCCGCCGCTCACCTTGTCAGCAATCGGCGTACGAGGTTACATCCAGAAAATGTGGAGAAGATGATGTTCATTAAAATGAATTATAATCAATTCCTCCGCGGAGACATTGACCAGCAGCAATTGCCTCCACAAAGTACACAGGGAGCTGAGATGGTGGATTCCAGTGGGGACGAATTGATAATCTGTGAGGAGGGGGATGTACACGGTGATATATCGGAGGGTGAAGATGAGGTGGACATCTTGCCTCTGTAGAGCCAGTTTGTGCAAGGAGAGATTAATTGCTTCTTTTTTGGGGGGGGTCCAAACCAACCCGTCATATCAGTCACAGTCGTGTGGCAGACCCTGTCACTGAAATGATGGGTTGGTTAAAGTGTGCATGTCCTGTTTTGTTTATACAACATAAGGGTGGGTGGGAGGGCCCAAGGATAATTCCATCTTGCACCTCTTTTTTCTTTTCTTTTTCTTTGCATCATGTGCTGATTGGGGAGGGTTTTTTGGAAGGGACATCCTGCGTGACACTGCAGTGCCACTCCTAGATGGGCCCGGTGTTTGTGTCGGCCACTAGGGTCGCTAATCTTACTCACACAGCTACCTCATTGCGCCTCTTTTTTTCTTTGCGTCATGTGCTGTTTGGGGACGGTTTTTTGGAAGGGACATCCTGCGTGACACTGCAGTGCCACTCCTAGATGTGCCCGGTGTTTGTGTCGGCCACTAGGGTCGCTAATCTTACTCACACAGTCAGCTACCTCATTGCGCCTCTTTTTTTCTTTGCGTCATGTGCTGTTTGGGGAGGGTTTTTTGGAAGGGCCGTCCTGCGTGACACTGCAGTGCCACTCCTAGATGGGCCCGGTGTTTGTGTCGGCCACTAGGGTCGCTAATCTTACTCACACAGCTACCTCATTGCGCCTCTTTTTTTCTTTGCGTCATGTGCTGTTTGGGGAGGGTTTTTTGGAAGGGACATCCTGCGTGACACTGCAGTGACACTCCTAGATGGGCCCGGTGTTTGTGTCGGCCACTAGGGTCGCTTATCTTACTCACACAGCGACCTCGGTGCAAATTTTAGGACTAAAAATAATATTGTGAGGTGTGAGGTATTCAGAATAGACTGAAAATGAGTGGAAATTATGGTTTTTGAGGTTAATAATACTTTGGGATCAAAATGACCCCCAAATTCTATGATTTAAGCTGTTTTTTAGTGTTTTTGGAAAAAAACACCCGAATCCAAAACACACCCGAATCCGACAAAAAAAATTCGGTGAGGTTTTGCCAAAACGCGTTCGAACCCAAAACACGGCCGCGGAACCGAACCCAAAACCAAAACACAAAACCCGAAAAATTTCAGGCGCTCATCTCTAAGTAGTAGTAGCATCCTTATACATAATGCCCCCCCAGTAGTAGTAGCGTCCTAATACATAATGCCCCCCCAGTAGTAATAGTGTCCTTATACATAATGCCCCCCCAGTAGTAGTAGCAGTTATATGTAATGCCCCACAACAGTAATAGTAGCATCCTTATACGTAATGCCCCACCCGTAGTAGTAGCGTCCTTATACGTAATGCCCCCCAGTAGTAGTAGCAGTTATATGTAATGCCCCCAACAGTAATAGTAGCGTCCTTATACGTAATGCCACCCCTGTAGTAGTAGCATCCTTATACATAATGTGCCCCCAGTAGTAGTACCGTCCTTATACATAATGCCCCCCCAGTAGTAGTAGCATCCTTACATGTAATGCCCTCCCAGTAGTAGTAGCACCGTCCTTATACATAATGCCCCCCAGAAGTAATAGAGTCCTTATACATAATGCCCCCCCCAGTAGTAGCGTCCTTATATGTAATGCCCCCCAGTATTAGTAGCCTCCTTATACGTAATGCCCCCCCTATAGTAGTAGCGTCCTTATACGTAATGTCCCACTATAGTAGTAGCGTCCTTATACGTAATGCCCCCCCATAGTAGTAGCGTCCTTATACGTAATGCCCCCCCTATAGTAGTAGTGTCCTTATACGTAATGCCCCCCCATAGTAGTAGCGTCCTTATACGTAATGCACCCCCTATAGTAGTAGCGTCCTTATACGTAATGCCCCCCCTATAGTAGTAGCGTCCTTATACGTAATGCCCCCCCTATATTAGTAGCGTCCTTGCATGTAATGGCCCCCTCAGCAGTGGCGTCCATAAAGTGCGCACACACAGACATACCTCACACACACACAATTCACACATATATACAAACACACACACCCCACCATATATACACACACACACACACACACACTATATACACACACACACACACACACACACACACACACACACACACACACACACACACACACACACTATATACACACACGCACACACATTTCTCTCTCACCCTCCACTTACCAAGTCTGGCTGGCCGTCACTGCAATGCTGATTCCACCACTGTTCAGCTGTCTGGTCCCGTGTAGCCCCGCCCCCTCGAGACGCCGTAGCTCCGCCCCCTCGTGGCGCTGTAGCTCCGCCCCCTTTTCGGGATCTGCACTGCACAGCACACAGCCCGCTGTCACAGGTGATTGGGGGGGGGGGGAAGGACAGGCACAGCAGCCGGCAGCTAGTGGCCATCCTCACCTCCTATACTGTAAGGTAGGGACTTGCACCTGACTGCTGCTGGCACTGGGTATGGGGTAGCTCTCTGCAGCAGATGCAGTTGACTCCGCCCAGCTCTGTGACTCCGCCCAGCGTTACGAGCACAGAGTCACAGATTAAGGCAAATATATAGGAGATGGCATCACAGTGTACGGTGCTGCAGACTATATGACTAAATGTTAATAAATAGAATCATTATTATTTATCAGGAATATGTCAAAATAAATTCACAACTTACCTCTTCAGCCTCGTACTCCATGTCACTATGACTCCGTCTAATTTCCCTGCGAATATATTGCGGTTTAAGTCTGTGAATATGAAAGTGTATGATGGTATATCTGGGGCGCCCTCTTTCTGTGGCTATGTGGGAAGGCCAAATCAATGGTCTCCTTATCAAACCAGGGACGAAACGGCCTGAGCTGATTGCAATCTGTGAGTAGGTCTGGAGCTACTCAGAAACTGCTAAGAATTTTCTATTCGCAATTCTGCCAATCTTTCGTTCGCAATTCTGCTAAGCTAAGATACACTCCCAGAGGGCGGCGGCCTAGTGTGTGCAATGCTGCTAAAAGCAGCTAGCGAGCGATCAACTCGGAATGACCCCCCATGCTCTGACTACAGAGACTGCATCAGTAAACACAATGATAAGAGTTATGGAGAACTATGACAGACTAACTATGGACAATGTGCCAATAAGCCATTGCATGGAAGGGGTTGTCAGTGAAAAGGCATCATCCAAAAGTCTTTTGTCCTTTTAGAACATATCTCAAACTTGCCCTAAGTTGTTTTAGTGAGCACAATGTGAAACGTGAGGAAAAGAAAGAAACAGTCACAGCGCCCCACATGCTAATATAACCTATTGGGATGGTGGTCACAATGGAGGCACACCGGATGTAACAGTGGCTGTTAGGCCACACAGAAAGTCCGTAACAGCAGGTACAGGGTTAATGCAGGAACATAGTGGTAATGAAGTGGTTAACAGCAATGGCATCAAACCGTGGTAATTGCAGGTATTAGGTGTCTCACCTCAAGTGTGCAGCATACTTGCCCACTGCCATGGATTGGCCAGTAGGTTACTAAATTTTGGGTGGCGCTCAGCCTGGAAGAGTGGGCAAGTCTCCTGAAGGCCAACCACGGGCGCTCACTTCTCAAGTGAGGTGGGCAGTCCAGCCAACTGGTGACGTGGTTCGCACTGATTTGCTTCATCACGGCCCAGACCCTTGTCTCATTGTGCACAGCGATGAACAGTATATATCAGCTTCCCCTCTCATTCTCTATAAATGGACCCTAAATTGTTAATTATATATACTTACTTTTATGTTAGTGCCATGCAGGTGGTTTATGGCATTCATAAGAGTTTTAAAAACACGTCCATGTTCTTCTGGCTCTTCAATCTGTGCTTTATACATATATGCATGTATCATTTCATGGAGGAGGGTCTGCAATACAAAGCAATGAGTCTGTTATAGTAGGAACATTATGCCCACACAGTATGGCCCCTTATTGCACATTATGCCTACACAGTAGTGCCCCTTATTGCACATTATGCCTACACAGTAGTGTCCCTTATGCCCATTATTCCACACAGTAGGGACCCCTTTACCTATTTGATACTAAAGAGTGGA
>NC_086445.1:876246504-876261504 GCF_028390025.1 Pseudophryne corroboree
AGTCCTCCATATTGTGTAGGATATCGACATACTCCGGAGCATCTGATGAGAGAACACAAATCACATATGACTGACAATCTTAGTTCGATGTAATTGTATAAGAGATAACAAAAAAAAAATTGGCAGTTTAGATCCCTATGGGGGTATTCAGTTAGTCCCATTTTTTCGACCAGTCGAAAAAACGTTACTTTTCGTCCATTTTTAGGTCGAATTTACATTCAACCTATTCAATGCCCATGCCATTTTTTTGACTGATTGAAAAATCCACTGGCGAAAGCCACGTGTATCTGCGAATTCACCACGATACATGTGTTTTGGCGAAATTGCGGGCATTGTTGCCTGTTATTGGAGTAATTTTCTCCCGTGGTGATTCGACAAAAAAATAATCCAAAGTAAAACGGCGAAAATGGATTAAAAAATGGGCAAAAATGTCTGCAATTGAATACTCTGTGTCGAATATGTGCCGTTTTTTTCGACCAGTCAAAATTAATTTACTTAATTAAATACCCCTTATACCCATTTACATGCTGGCATGAGTGTGTAGGCATGCTATGATTTTTGTTGCCAGCCAGTAGAAGACCTAACAGTTGCCACTGGTGATATGCACAATGTAACATTGACTATTCAATATGGTCATTTTTTGGACTGAATTACAGTAAATCTTATAAATACCATCAACATGTACTACAAGGACAGGCTTATTATAGTATTAATGGCATCACAGTGTACGGTGCTGCAGACTATATGACTAAATGTTAATAAATAGAATCATTATTATTTATCAGGAATATGTCAAAATAAATTCACAACTTACCTCTTCAGCCTTGTACTCCAACTCCATGTCACTATGACTCCGTCTAATTTCCCTGCGAATATATTGCGGTTTAAGTCTGTGAATATGAAAGTGTATGATGGTATATCTGGGGCGCCCTCTTTCTGTGGCTATGTGGGAAGGCCAAATCAATGGTCTCCTTATCAAACCAGGGACGAAACGGCCTGAGCTGATTGCAATCTGTGAGTAGGTCTGGAGCTACTCAGAAACTGCTAAGAATTTTCTATTCGCAATTCTGCCAATCTTTCATTCGCAATTCTGCTAAGCTAAGATACACTCCCAGAGGGCGACGGCCTAGCGTGTGCAATGCTGCTAAAAGCAGCTAGCGAGCGATCAACTTGGAATGACCCCCCATGCTCTGACTACAGAGACTGCGTCAGTAAACACAATGATAAGAGTTATGGAGAACTATGACAGACTAACTACGGACAATGTGCCAATAAGCCATTGCATGGAAGGGGTTGTCAGTGAAAAGGCATCATCCAAAAGTCTTTTGTCCTTTTAGAACATATCTCAAATTTGCCCTAAGTTGTTTTAGTGAGCACAATGTGAAACGTGAGGAAAAGAAAGAAACAGTCACAGCGCCCCACATGCTAATATAACCTATTGGGATGGTGGTCACAATGGAGGCACACCGGATGTAACAGTGGCTGTTAGGCCACACAGAAAGTCCGCAACAGCAGGTACAGGGTTAATGCAGGAACATAGTGGTAATGAAGTGGTTAACATCAATGGCATCAAACCGTGGTAATTGCAGGTATTAGGTGTCTCACCTCAAGTGTGCAGCATACTTGCCCACTGCCATGGATTGGCCAGTAGGTTACTAAATTTTGGGTGGCGCTCAGCCTGGAAGAGTGGGCAAGTCTCCTGAAGGCCAACCACGGGCGCTCACTTCTCAAGTGAGGTGGGCAGTCCAGCCAACTGGTGACGTGGTTCGCACTGATTTGCTTCATCACGGCCCAGACCCTTGTCTCATTGTGCACAGCGATGAACAGTATATATCAGCTTCCCCTCTCATTCTCTATAAATGGACCCTAAATTGTTAATTATATATACTTACTTTTATGTTAGTGCCATGCAGGTGGTTTATGGCATTCATAAGAGTTTTAAAAACACGTCCATGTTCTTCTGGCTCTTCAATCTGTGCTTTATACATATATGCATGTATCATTTCATGGAGGAGGGTCTGCAATACAAAGCAATGAGTCTGTTATAGTAGGAACATTATGCCCACACAGTATGGCCCCTTATTGCACATTATGCCTACACAGTAGTGCCCCTTATTGCACATTATGCCTACACAGTAGTGTCCCTTATGCCCATTATTCCACACAGTAGGGACCCCTTTACCTATTTGATACTAAAGAGTGGATTCGGCCTAATGCCCAGAGTCACATTTTTATTTGTGGCACGAGCCCTCTGTCTGCCTAGCATGCCCCACAGGCCTGAGACACCCACGGGCCTAATGCCTGACACCTGAAGGCCACCTATCAGTACCTACAGTAATATTGTTTAGGAAAAACATGTCTCCTTTTAAATAGTATTGATGTTAAAAAACAAAAACAAAACGTGTCTCATTTGGCAAAATTACCACTTCAATGGTCCTAATGTTGTTAATATACACACATATTCATTTATTTGTCTTCCAATATGTTAGCTAGAATTGTTTTTCCAATATGATGTGACAAGATTCTCTAACACCCCCACCTGCGCTCCCCCACCTGTAAGAAAAGTTTAAGGCCCCCATATAGCAAAGAGTGTACGCTTTTAAACTCGTTTCTAGTGTTAATTAGCAATACTGCTATTTATGAATGTGGTTAGAACTATGCTGATGCAGCGCTATTGGTTTTTCATATTTTTATTATAATTAGCCGGATGCTCTTGTTTAACTCAAGCCGTCACCAATTTTTGTTACTGTAGCGATCTACTGTACATCTCGGTTTGCTCTTCCAGCCTAAACATAACAGAAGCCTGTCCTTTCCAATTTCCATGACAGATTTGTAGCAAACAGGTTAGCCCTAGGGATCTGGGCACTAGGTATTAGTTAGCTGGACAGGAAAAAAAAATAATTCAAATCGGATGTAAGGTGCAACATTTATGGACTGATGGAATATCTGGTGGTCACAACTATGTCTCACCTGTGCAGGGTGTAAGACTAATCCTGTTTCCCATTGTTACATATACAATAGTTGCAGTCAGGTGCACAAGCATTCATCTCAGTTACACATTCTTCTAACAGAGAGTCAGCGCTCACATAACACTTACTTGTACAAGATCTCTCCGGGAAAGCTGATCAAAGAGTGGCTTGCTGAGTCTTATTTCACAGAGTCCTCCATATTGTGTAGGATATCGACATACTCCGGAGCATCTGATGAGAGAACACAAATCACATATGACTGACAATCTTAGTTCGATGTAATTGTATAAGAGATAACAAAAAAAAAATTGGCAGTTTAGATCCCTATGGGGGTATTCAGTTAGTCCCATTTTTTCGACCAGTCGAAAAAACGTTACTTTTCGTCCATTTTTAGGTCGAATTTACATTCAACCTATTCAATGCCCATGCCATTTTTTTGACTGATTGAAAAATCCACTGGCGAAAACCACGTGTATCTGCGAATTCACCACGATACATGTGTTTTGGCGAAATTGCGGGCATTGTTGCCCGTTATTGGAGTAATTTTCTCCCATGCTGATTTGACAAAAAAATAATCCAAAATAAAACGGCGAAAATGGATTAAAAAATGGGCAAAAATGTCTGCAATTGAATACCCTGTGTCGAATATGTGCCGTTTTTTTCGACCAGTCAAAATTAATTCACTTAATTAAATACCCCTTATACCCATTTACATGCTGGCATGAGTGTGTAGGCATGCTATGATTTTTGTTGCCAGCCAGTAGAAGACCTAACAGTTGCCACTGGTGATATGCACAATGTAACATTGACTATTCAATATGGTCATTTTTTGGACTGAATTACAGTAAATCTTATAAATACCATCAACATGTACTACAAGGACAGGCTTATTATAGTATTAATGGCATCACAGTGTACGGTGCTGCAGACTATATGACTAAATGTTAATAAATAGAATCATTATTATTTATCAGGAATATGTCAAAATAAATTCACAACTTACCTCTTCAGCCTTGTACTCCATGTCACTATGACTCCGTCTAATTTCCCTGCGAATATATTGCGGTTTAAGTCTGTGAATATGAAAGTGTATGATGGTATATCTGGGGCGCCCTCTTTCTGTGGCTATGTGGGAAGGCCAAATCAATGGTCTCCTTATCAAACCAGGGACGAAACGGCCTGAGCTGATTGCAATCTGTGAGTAGGTCTGGAGCTACTCAGAAACTGCTAAGAATTTTCTATTCGCAATTCTGCCAATCTTTCGTTCGCAATTCTGCTAAGCTAAGATACACTCCCAGAGGGCGGCGGCCTAGCGTGTGCAATGCTGCTAAAAGCAGCTAGCGAGCGATCAACTTGGAATGACCCCCCATGCTCTGACTACAGAGACTGCGTCAGTAAACACAATGATAAGAGTTATGGAGAACTATGACAGACTAACTACGGACAATGTGCCAATAAGCCATTGCATGGAAGGGGTTGTCAGTGAAAAGGCATCATCCAAAAGTCTTTTGTCCTTTTAGAACATATCTCAAATTTGCCCTAAGTTGTTTTAGTGAGCACAATGTGAAACGTGAGGAAAAGAAAGAAACAGTCACAGCGCCCCACATGCTAATATAACCTATTGGGATGGTGGTCACAATGGAGGCACACCGGATGTAACAGTGGCTGTTAGGCCACACAGAAAGTCCGTAACAGCAGGTACAGGGTTAATGCAGGAACATAGTGGTAATGAAGTGGTTAACATCAATGGCATCAAACCGTGGTAATTGCAGGTATTAGGTGTCTCACCTCAAGTGTGCAGCATACTTGCCCACTGCCATGGATTGGCCAGTAGGTTACTAAATTTTGGGTGGCGCTCAGCCTGGAAGAGTGGGCAAGTCTCCTGAAGGCCAACCACGGGCGCTCACTTCTCAAGTGAGGTGGGAAGTCCAGCCAACTGGTGACGTGGTTCGCACTGATTTGCTTCATCACGGCCCAGACCCTTGTCTCATTGTGCACAGCGATGAACAGTATATATCAGCTTCCCCTCTCATTCTCTATAAATGGACCCTAAATTGTTAATTATATATACTTACTTTTATGTTAGTGCCATGCAGGTGGTTTATGGCATTCATAAGAGTTTTAAAAACACGTCCATGTTCTTCTGGCTCTTCAATCTGTGCTTTATACATATATGCATGTATCATTTCATGGAGGAGGGTCTGCAATACAAAGCAATGAGTCTGTTATAGTAGGAACATTATGCCCACACAGTATGGCCCCTTATTGCACATTATGCCTACACAGTAGTGCCCCTTATTGCACATTATGCCTACACAGTAGTGTCCCTTATGCCCATTATTCCACACAGTAGGGACCCCTTTACCTATTTGATACTAAAGAGTGGATTCGGCCTAATGCCCAGAGTCACATTTTTATTTGTGGCACGAGCCCTCTGTCTGCCTAGCATGCCCCACAGGCCTGAGACACCCACGGGCCTAAGGCCTGACACCTGAAGGCCACCTATCAGTACCTACAGTAATATTGTTTAGGAAAAACATTTCTCCTTTTAAATAGTATTGATGTTAAAAAACAAAAACAAAACGTGTCTCATTTGGCAAAATTACCACTTCAATGGTCCTAATGTTGTTAATATACACACATATTCATTTATTTGTCTTCCAATATTTTAGCTAGAATTGTTTTTCCAATATGATGTGACAAGATTCTCTAACACCCCCACCTGCGCTCCCCCACCTGTAAGAAAAGTTTAAGGCCCCCATATAGCAAAGAGTGTACGCTTTTAAACTCGTTTCTAGTGTTAATTAGCAATACTGCTATTTATGAATGTGGTTAGAACTATGCTGATGCAGCGCTATTGGTTTTTCATATTTTCATTATAATTAGCCGGGTGCTCTTGTTTAACTCAAGCCGTCACCAATTTTTGTTACTGTAGCGATCTACTGTACATCTCGGTTTGCTCTTCCAGCCTAAACATAACAGAAGCCTGTCCTTTCCAATTTCCATGACAGATTTGTAGCAAACAGGTTAGCCCTAGGGATCTGGGCACTAGGTATTAGTTAGCTGGACAGGAAAAAAAACATAATTCAAATCGGATGTAAGGTGCAACATTTATGGACTGATGGAATATCTGGTGGTCACAACTATGTCTCACCTGTGCAGGGTGTAAGACTAATCCTGTTTCCCATTGTTACATATACAATAGTTGCAGTCAGGTGCACAAGCATTCATCTCAGTTACACATTCTTCTAACAGAGAGTCAGCGCTCACATAACACTTACTTGTACAAGATCTCTCCGGGAAAGCTGATCAAAGAGTGGCTTGCTGAGTCTTATTTCACAGAGTCCTCCATATTGTGTAGGATATCGACATTCTCCGGAGCATCTGATGAGAGAACACAAATCACTTATGACTGACAATCTTAGTTCGATGTAATTGTATAAGAGATAACAAACAAAAAATTGGCAGTTTAGATCCCTATGGGGGTATTCAGTTAGTCCCATTTTTTCGACCAGTCGAAAAAACGTTACTTTTCGTCCATTTTTAGGTCGAATTTACATTCAACCTATTCAATGCCCATGCCATTTTTTTGACTGATTGAAAAATCCACTGGCGAAAACCACGTGTATCTGCGAATTCACCACGATACATGTGTTTTGGCGAAATTGCGGGCATTGTTGCCCGTTATTGGAGTAATTTTCTCCCATGCTGATTCGACAAAAAAATAATCCAAAATAAAACGGCGAAAATGGATTAAAAAATGGGCAAAAATGTCTGCAATTGAATACCCTGTGTCGAATATGTGCCGTTTTTTTCGACCAGTCAAAATTAATTCACTTAATTAAATACCCCTTATACCCATTTACATGCTGGCATGAGTGTGTAGGCATGCTATGATTTTTGCTGCCAGCCAGTAGAAGACCTAACAGTTGCCACTGGTGATATGCACAATGTAACATTGACTATTCAATATGGTCATTTTTTGGACTGAATTACAGTAAATCTTATAAATACCATCAACATGTACTACAAGGACAGGCTTATTATAGTATTAATGGCATCACAGTGTACGGTGCTGCAGACTATATGACTAAATGTTAATAAATAGAATCATTATTATTTATCAGGAATATGTCAAAATAAATTCACAACTTACCTCTTCAGCCTTGTACTCCATGTCACTATGACTCCGTCTAATTTCCCTGCGAATATATTGCGGTTTAAGTCTGTGAATATGAAAGTGTATGATGGTATATCTGGGGCGCCCTCTTTCTGTGGCTATGTGGGAAGGCCAAATCAATGGTCTCCTTATCAAACCAGGGACGAAACGGCCTGAGCTGATTGCAATCTGTGAGTAGGTCTGGAGCTACTCAGAAACTGCTAAGAATTTTCTATTCGCAATTCTGCCAATCTTTCGTTCGCAATTCTGCTAAGCTAAGATACACTCCCAGAGGGCGGCGGCCTAGCGTGTGCAATGCTGCTAAAAGCAGCTAGCGAGCGATCAACTTGGAATGACCCCCCATGCTCTGACTACAGAGACTGCGTCAGTAAACACAATGATAAGAGTTATGGAGAACTATGACAGACTAACTACGGACAATGTGCCAATAAGCCATTGCATGGAAGGGGTTGTCAGTGAAAAGGCATCATCCAAAAGTCTTTTGTCCTTTTAGAACATATCTCAAATTTGCCCTAAGTTGTTTTAGTGAGCACAATGTGAAACGTGAGGAAAAGAAAGAAACAGTCACAGCGCCCCACATGCTAATATAACCTATTGGGATGGTGGTCACAATGGAGGCACACCGGATGTAACAGATAGGCCACACAGAAAGTCCGTAACAGCAGGTACAGGGTTAATGCAGGAACATAGTGGTAATGAAGTGGTTAACATCAATGGCATCAAACCGTGGTAATTGCAGGTATTAGGTGTCTCACCTCAAGTGTGCAGCATACTTGCCCACTGCCATGGATTGGCCAGTAGGTTACTAAATTTTGGGTGGCGCTCAGCCTGGAAGAGTGGGCAAGTCTCCTGAAGGCCAACCACGGGCGCTCACTTCTCAAGTGAGGTGGGCAGTCCAGCCAACTGGTGACGTGGTTCGCACTGATTTGCTTCATCACGGCCCAGACCCTTGTCTCATTGTGCACAGCGATGAACAGTATATATCAGCTTCCCCTCTCATTCTCTATAAATGGACCCTAAATTGTTAATTATATATACTTACTTTTATGTTAGTGCCATGCAGGTGGTTTATGGCATTCATAAGAGTTTTAAAAACACGTCCATGTTCTTCTGGCTCTTCAATCTGTGCTTTATACATATATGCATGTATCATTTCATGGAGGAGGGTCTGCAATACAAAGCAATGAGTCTGTTATAGTAGGAACATTATGCCCACACAGTATGGCCCCTTATTGCACATTATGCCTACACAGTAGTGCCCCTTATTGCACATTATGCCTACACAGTAGTGTCCCTTATGCCCATTATTCCACACAGTAGGGACCCCTTTACCTATTTGATACTAAAGAGTGGATTCGGCCTAATGCCCAGAGTCACATTTTTATTTGTGGCACGAGCCCTCTGTCTGCCTAGCATGCCCCACAGGCCTGAGACACCCACGGGCCTAAGGCCTGACACCTGAAGGCCACCTATCAGTACCTACAGTAATATTGTTTAGGAAAAACATGTCTCCTTTTAAATAGTATTGATGTTAAAAAACAAAAACAAAACGTGTCTCATTTGGCAAAATTACCACTTCAATGGTCCTAATGTTGTTAATATACACACATATTCATTTATTTGTCTTCCAATATTTTAGCTAGAATTGTTTTTCCAATATGATGTGACAAGATTCTCTAACACCCCCACCTGCGCTCCCCCACCTGTAAGAAAAGTTTAAGGCCCCCATATAGCAAAGAGTGTACGCTTTTAAACTCGTTTCTAGTGTTAATTAGCAATACTGCTATTTATGAATGTGGTTAGAACTATGCTGATGCAGCGCTATTGGTTTTTCATATTTTCATTATAATTAGCCGGGTGCTCTTGTTTATCTCAAGCCGTCACCAATTTTTGTTACTGTAGCGATCTACTGTACATCTCGGTTTGCTCTTCCAGCCTAAACATAACAGAAGCCTGTCCTTTCCAATTTCCATGACAGATTTGTAGCAAACAGGTTAGCCCTAGGGATCTGGGCACTAGGTATTAGTTAGCTGGACAGGAAAAAAAACATAATTCAAATCGGATGTAAGGTGCAACATTTGTGGACTGATGGAATATCTGGTGGTCACAACTATGTCTCACCTGTGCAGGGTGTAAGACTAATCCTGTTTCCCATTGTTACATATACAATAGTTGCAGTCAGGTGCACAAGCATTCATCTCAGTTACACATTCTTCTAACAGAGAGTCAGCGCTCACATAACACTTACTTGTACAAGATCTCTCCGGGAAAGCTGATCAAAGAGTGGCTTGCTGAGTCTTATTTCACAGAGTCCTCCATATTGTGTAGGATATCGACATTCTCCGGAGCATCTGATGAGAGAACACAAATCACTTATGACTGACAATCTTAGTTCGATGTAATTGTATAAGAGATAACAAACAAAAAATTGGCAGTTTAGATCCCTATGGGGGTATTCAGTTAGTCCCATTTTTTCGACCAGTCGAAAAAACGTTACTTTTCGTCCATTTTTAGGTCGAATTTACATTCAACCTATTCAATGCCCATGCCATTTTTTTGACTGATTGAAAAATCCACTGGCGAAAACCACGTGTATCTGCGAATTCACCACGATACATGTGTTTTGGAGAAATTGCGGGCATTGTTGCCCGTTATTGGAGTAATTTTCTCCCATGCTGATTCGACAAAAAAATAATCCAAAATAAAACGGCGAAAATGGATTAAAAAATGGGCAAAAATGTCTGCAATTGAATACCCTGTGTCGAATATGTGCCGTTTTTTTCGACCAGTCAAAATGAATTCACTTAATTAAATACCCCTTATACCCATTTACATGCTGGCATGAGCGTGTAGGCATGCTATGATTTTTGTTGCCAGCCAGTAGAAGACCTAACAGTTGCCACTGGTGATATGCACAATGTAACATTGACTATTCAATATGGTCATTTTTTGGACTGAATTACAGTAAATCTTATAAATACCATCAACATGTACTACAAGGACAGGCTTATTATAGTATTAATGGCATCACAGTGTACGGTGCTGCAGACTATATGACTAAATGTTAATAAATAGAATCATTATTATTTATCAGGAATATGTAAAAATAAATTCACAACTTACCTCTTCAGCCTCGTACTCCATGTCACTATGACTCCGTCTAATTTCCCTGCGAATATATTGCGGTTTAAGTCTGTGAATATGAAAGTGTATGATGGTATATCTGGGGCGCCCTCTTTCTGTGGCTATGTGGGAAGGCCAAATCAATGGTCTCCTTATCAAACCAGGGACGAAACGGCCTGAGCTGATTGCAATCTGTGAGTAGGTCTGGAGCTACTCAGAAACTGCTAAGAATTTTCTATTCGCAATTCTGCCAATCTTTCGTTCGCAATTCTGCTAAGCTAAGATACACTCCCAGAGGGCGGCGGCCTAGCGTGTGCAATGCTGCTAAAAGCAGCTAGCGAGCGATCAACTCGGAATGACCCCCCATGCTCTGACTACAGAGACTGCGTCAGTAAACACAATGATAAGAGTTATGGAGAACTATGACAGACTAACTATGGACAATGTGCCAATAAGCCATTGCATGGAAGGGGTTGTCAGTGAAAAGGCATCATCCAAAAGTCTTTTGTCCTTTTAGAACATATCTCAAACTTGCCCTAAGTTGTTTTAGTGAGCACAATGTGAAACGTGAGGAAAAGAAAGAAACAGTCACAGCGCCCCACATGCTAATATAACCTATTGGGATGGTGGTCACAATGGAGGCACACCGGATGTAACAGTGGCTGTTAGGCCACACAGAAAGTCCGTAACAGCAGGTACAGGGTTAATGCAGGAACATAGTGGTAATGAAGTGGTTAACAGCAATGGCATCAAACGTGGTAATTGCAGGTATTAGGTGTCTCACCTCAAGTGTGCAGCATACTTGCCCACTGCCATGGATTGGCCAGTAGGTTACTAAATTTTGGGTGGCGCTCAGCCTGGAAGAGTGGGCAAGTCTCCTGAAGGCCAACCATGGGCGCTCACTTCTCAAGTGAGGTGGGCAGTCCAGCCAACTGGTGACGTGGTTCGCACTGATTTGCTTCATCACGGCCCAGACCCTTGTCTCATTGTGCAGTGGCGCACCCAGGGGGGGGTTCCGAGTACCCAGAAACCCCCCTCCACTAAAAAAAAAAAAAAAAATTTTTTTTTTTTTTAGCTGCATGAGTATTATTAATGACTGTCTAGCGTCCTCTGCAGCCTGCTGTCTTCCTGGTGGCACTTGCAAGTGCAATAAAAGTTTACTTTATTTTAATTATAGTCCATATATATCCATGTGCCTACATATATACACATGTATATACATTGTAACACTGTAGGGGTGCAAGGTGCCTTTTCCTGGGGAATATGGCAGCACGCAGCAGCTGAGGAAGAACACAAGTCCAGTTTCTGGTACAACTGACCCCGGCCAGTTTTATTGAAACAGAAAATAAAACAAACCCCAAAATAAAAATACCTTGCCTGTCCGGCACTAACTAAACATAAGATGTTCCTAACTGTCACTAAACAAAACACAGAGTTCTTCAGTACATACTGTATAGCTTACTTGCATCAGAAAGCGTGTCTCTCACACACAGATCCTGCAGCCTTCCCAGGCAGTCTGCCCATACTAATCAGGTTAGAAGCACTATATCACTCTTACACAGCTGAAACCCTGATTAGCCCTCTGTGAGGCCAAAGACCCGAACTGGGCCCAATGTCTAGAACTCGCCTTATCTCTCTCTCAGAGCCTTTACCCAGCTTTTACAGCAAACTGAAAAGGTTCAGACAAAACAAAAAGCATTTTTCCTAGAAGTTAACATTTTCTAAAACATGTAAGACAAGAACCTGGGACAAATATACCTGCCCTCAAACACTATCCCAGTGTTCTTGTCACATATCCCCCTCCCCTGTTTCGACCTAGGGGCCGGAACACTTGTAGCCCCCAAACAGAAGATGCGAGACAATGCATCTGCGTTGGCCAATTGTGTTCCCGGTCTATGTTCGACAGTAAACTTAAAGTCCTGCAACGCTAGAAACCATCTAGTTACACGAGCATTCTTGCCTCTATTTACATACATCCATTTTAAAGGGGCATGGTCTGTCACTAGTCTGAATTGTCTACCCAAGAGGTAATATCTCAAGGTATCTAGTGCCCACTTAATGGCCAAAGCCTCCTTTTCCACAATGGCATACCTTTTTTCATGCTCATTGAGTTTCCTACTCAAATAAATGATAGGGTGTTCGTCCCCATCTCTGGTTTGGGACAGCACAGCACCTATCCCTACCTCTGAGGCATCTGTCTGTACCACAAATTCTTTTGAAAAATCTGGTGTTATCAACACCGGTTGTGAACACAAAGTCACTTTTAACGCTTGGAACGCCTTTTCTGCATCAGGGTTCCATTTCACCACATTTGACTGCTTCCCTTTGGTAAGGTCTGACAACGGCACCGCTGTGGTCGCAAAATTAGGAATAAACCGTCTATAGTACCCAGTAATTCCCAAAAAAGCCCTTACCTGTTTTTTATTCACTGGACGAGGCCAGTTTTGAATAGCATCAACTTTATTCAATTGGGGCCTAATCAGACCTCTGCCTATGGTGAAGCCCAAGTATTTGACCTCCTCCATTGCGAGGCAGCACTTCTTTGGATTAGCAGTTAACCCTGCCTCTCTGATTGAGTCCAGTACTGCTTGTACTTTAACCAAATGGGACCCCCAGTCTGTACTGTGAATTACCACATCATCCAAATAGGCAGCTGCATATTTTCTATGGGGCCTCAAAATTTTATCCATCGCCCGTTGAAAGGTTGCTGGAGCCCCATGCAACCCAAAGGGTAACATCTTATACTGGTACAGCCCCTCCGGAACCGAAAAGGCTGTTTTTTCTTTGGCGCTATCAGATAAAGGTATTTGCCAGTAACCTTTGGTCAGGTCCAATGTGGTGAGAAACCTGGCTGTTCCCAGCCTTTCTACAAGCTCATCCACACGGGGCATGGGGTATGCGTCAAACTTGGACACCTCATTTAACTTACGAAAGTCATTACAGAAGCGTATGCTACCGTCGGGCTTCGGGATGAGCACTATGGGACTGGACCACTCACTGTTAGACTCCTCTATGACTCCAAGTTCTAACATGGTTTTAACTTCCTTAGAAATAGCTTCTCGCTGAGCTTCAGGAATCCTATATGGCTTTAAATGAACCCTGACCCCTGGTTCTGTGACAATGTCATGTTTTATTATGGTCGTTCGGCCAGGCAGCTCTGAAAATACCTCCCTATTTTGGATGAGAAATTCTTTAACCTGATTGTTCTGATCAGCTGATAATGTCTCTGACACCTTCACTGCGGGAAGCAACCGGGGTGAAGACACCGAAGGGCAAGGCTCCGCTGACAGAGACAACCTATCTTTTCAGGGTTTGATTAAGTTAACATGGTAGATCTGTTCGGGTTTTCTCTTTCCCGGCTGGTATACTTTGTAATTAACCTCATTCACTTTTTCCCTAATCTCAAATGGACCCTGCCATTTAGCTAGGAATTTGCTTTCCACAGTGGGTACCAAAACAAGAACTCTATCTCCAGGAGCAAATTCCCGTATCTTGGCACTCCGGTTATAGACCCTCTGTTGAGCACTTTGGGCCTGTTCCATGTGCTCTCTGACAACAGGTACCACGGCTGCAATCCTATCCTGCATTTGTGTTACATGCTCAATAACGCTTCTATAAGGAGTGGGCTGTCCTTCCCACGTCTCTTTGGCAATATCCAACAGCCCTCTGGGGTGTCTACCATACAACAAATCAAATGGAGAAAACCCCGTAGAGGACTGAGGAACTTCTCTGATGGCCATTAACAAGTAGGGCAACAAACAATCCCAGTTTTTCCCATCTCTCTCAACAACCTTTTTTAACATACTTTTTAATGTTTTATTAAACCTTTCCACCAACCCGTCAGTTTGGGGATGGTAGATGGACGTCCTGAGGTGAGTGACCTTAAATAACTTGCACAACTCTTTCATGATCCTTGACATAAATGGAGTACCTTGGTCAGTCAAAATTTCTTTTGGTATTCCCACTCTACTAAATACCTGCACCAGCTCCCTAGCTATCGCCTTGGTTGTGATAGTGCGCAAAGGGACAGCCTCAGGATATCGAGTGGCATAGTCCATAATTACCAGGATATACTGATGGCCCCGAGCAGACTTTAACAAGGGCCCCACGAGATCCATGGCTATTCTGTCAAACGGGACCTCTATAATAGGCATGGGAACTAGTGGGCTCCTGAAATGGGGTCTAGGGGCATGATACTGGCATTCAGGACAGGAAGAACAATATTCAGACACTTCTTTATAAACCCCTGGCCAAAAGAACCTTTGTAAAACTCTTTCAGTGGTTTTTTCTGCCCCTAAATGTCCTGCGGTAACGTGACTATGAGCTAAATCTAGTACCGTTCTCCGATAAGGCTGGGGAACTACCAGCTGTTCCACCACATCCTCACCCCTTTTGACAATGTGGTACAAGAGCTCATTACAGATGGCCATGTGGGGATACGTAACCCTGTCACCTGGTACCACAGGTTCCCCATTAACAATCTTAACATTCTCTCTAGCCTTTATTAAGGTAGGATCCTTTAACTGTTCAGACGCAAACAGATCCTTCTTTACCTCCAGGTCAGGCACGCTTTCAGTTCTAACTACTATGTCTCTGTTCCCGGCAAGAGGGTCCTCACTGGACTCCCCATCTGTCACTTCCCCAGCCAAACTAGCAAAAGGCAAAGGGCCAGAAAGTTCCGAAGACCCACGTACATCCATAAAATCACCGGTATTATCAACTGGCTTT